>NW_012115488.1:15175301-15175807 GCF_000951035.1 Colobus angolensis palliatus | reverse complement strand
CCTTTACCATTAGGTAATGGCCTTGTTTGTCACTTTTATCTTTGATGGTTTAAAGTCTGTTTTTTCAGAGACTAGAATTGCAACCCCTGCTTTTTTTTTGTTTTCCATTTGCTTGGGAGATCTTCCTCCATCCCTTTATTTTGAGCCTATGTGTGTCTCTGCATGTGAGCTGGGTCTCCTGAATATAGCAAACTGATGGGTCTTGACTCTTTATCCAATTTGCCACTCTGTATGTTTTAATTGGACCATTTAGTCCATTTACATTTAAGGTTAACATTGGTACATGTGAACTTGATCCTGTCATTATGATATTAGCTGGTCATTTTGCTCACTAGTTGATGCAGTATTTTCCTAGCGTCGATGGACTTTACATTTTGAGATGTTTTTGCAATGGCTGGTACCTGTTGTTCCTTCCATGTTTAGTGCTTCCTTCAGGATCTCTTGTAGGGCAGGCCTGGTGGTGACAAAATCTCTAAGCATTTGCTTGTCTGTAAAGGATTTTATTT
>NW_012115488.1:15165977-15173721 GCF_000951035.1 Colobus angolensis palliatus | reverse complement strand
GGAGGTTCCGTGGGCGTGGGACCGTCTGGGCCAGGTGTGGGATATATAATCTCCTGGTGTGCTGTTTGCTAAGACCCTTGGTAAAATGCAGTATTAGGGTGGGAGATACCCGATTTTCCAGGTGTTGTGTGTCTCAATTTCCTTTGGCTAGGAAAAGGAATTCCCTTCCCCCTTGTGCTTCCCAGGTGAGGCAATGCCTCGCCCTGCTTCAGCTCTCGCTGTTCAGGCTGCACCCGTGGACCAGTGCCAACTGTTTGACACACCCCAGTGAGACGAATCCGGTACCTCAGTTGAAAATGCAGAAATCACCCATCTGTGTCGCTCACGCTGGGAGCTGGAGGCTGGAGCTGTTCCTATTCGGCCATCTTGGGTGCACACCTGATAGCAGTTCTTAAAGTTTTTGGACTCATACACCATTCACACTCAACATTATTGAGGACCCCAAAGGGTTTGTGTTTATGTGGGTTATATCTATTGAAACTTTCTGTATTTAAAAATGGAAAAAATTAAATATCTACTTACTGGTTAATCTAAAATTACAGTAATAAACCCACTGTATATTAACATAAATAACATATTTAAACCCACTGTATATTAACATAACACATTTTTATGAAAAAATAATTATTTTCCAAAACATAATGTTAATGAGAAGAATTGCATTATTTTATATTTTTGCAAATCTCTTTAGTGTCTGACTTAGTAGAAGAATGCTGGATTCTGCTACCTACTTCAGCATTCAACCTGCTGCAACATGAAATTTGGTTGAAGTATATGCAGAAAAGGTAGCTTCACAAAGATACGGCTGAAAAAAGAAGGAACATAGTTGTGGATATTCTCCTGTGATACTGCACCAAGATTCAACAAGTTTTTTTTTAAAAGACACAAGGTAGACTCTGAAACTATACCAATAAACTTTTCAGGCTCTCTTAAATTAAAATACATTGGTCTATCTTGAACTTCGAATAAAGTTTTTATCCATGCATAATTTTGTAACCGCAAGCATTGCTATTTGGACAATATTGATTCACTGAGTTAGCAAATGTTCCAAATTTTAACACATTTAATCATATAATATTTTTAAAAATCACATTAGGTAATAGTCCTAATTTCATAATAAAATCTCTAAATATTAAGAAGCCGTCAACCTCATGATAGTAGATACAAGTGTTCTGAAACTTTAATTTCACTTGAAAGCTCAAACTTCATCACCGGCAACGAAGACTATCAGCTGTTTTCCTTGACATGACAAGCTCATTTTATTCATTTTCAAGAATATTTCTGCCAAATACTCAGGTCAGAATAAGCACAGTTTTTCCATAAGTCTGTTTTTTTTCAAGTAAAAATGATGTTCGATGAAAAAAGCAACTAGTTCAGTTTGCAACTCAAACAATTACACAAATGCTTTTCTTCAAGAAAAGCCTGATAATTTGGCATGCAGTAAAGTGCTTTATACAAACTTCACATTTCATCAGCTAACATAAAAGGCATATATTCAAGGGTCTATATTTAGTTTTTACTGCTTCACCAAGGGTATTTTTAATTGCATCTGGAATTTTTTAAAAAATTATGAGTATGTAAGGGTGAGGCATAAAATGACTTCTAGTACAGTTTGGTGTAACTAAGGTACCACCAATAGCTTTTGTACCATCAATCTAAATATCAACAAAGTGAAAAAGCCAAATTATGTAAGGATTATTACGAAAATCATACTGGCTTTGCAGACATCCTGAAAAGATATCAGGATTCCCGGGGCTGTGCGGACAATAATTTAAGAATAGCTGTGTTAGAGAATTTTCAATATTAAGGGATATTGCTTTTTTAGGCAAGCCCATGCGATACAGGTTAAAACCAAGGAAGGCTACATTGAACCAGAAATGGTCCTATTCAGACACCATTCAGGACAGGCTGCTGTATACTCCCTCTATCCAATCCTGGCGCTGTCACTCAGGTAATAATAACTGTCACCACGGATAGGGCTAACCCAAATTTGAATGCTTTTCCTTAACGCGGCTACACCTCTGATCTTTAACAAAATGGCCAAAAGGGCTGATTGAGAAGAAATGAACTTATGGTATCGAATCAAACATATAGATTCTATGTATGCTATCGAATCAAACATATAGATTCTATGTATGCTATGGAATCAAAAATATTGTGTGCAGGAGAGAGAAAATAATATTTTAAAAATAACTTCAATGCAAATATAAACACAGCAAACTCTACCTCACTGTGGTTCTTCTGTTAACTCCCAGTCCTTTCACACTGGGAACTCACATCTCGAATGGTTCTGTGGTAGTAGATCCTCTGGCCCTGAAAGACAGGCAATTATAAAAGGTTATTATGTGCATATCTGTAATTTATCAAAATTTATATTTGCAATTTATATACTTCATCAGCTTCATTTTTGTTGCCCTAGCTATTTTTCCTATGCTACAGTGTAAGTTAATACTAATGTAGAAACCTGGGAAACGTTTTCCCAATGTGAACGGATTCACCAAATACTTGTCTCAAGTCCCTCATTCTCATTTATAAAACAAGAAAGAGAAATAGCAAATGAATCTAGATGAGGGCCAAAATTAACCCTCATTAGTATTTTTAATGCAATACCTGCTTCACTCTTACATACCACAGTTGTAACGTTTTTCTCACTTTTTAAGCCAATATTCAAAATCGATGAATATGGTGAAACAGACTTATTCTACTAATGAGAACATTCACTGGTGTCAAAAGCTCATAAACATTCCTAATTTTTGATCCTATAATCCCATTCTGAGAAAATATCCTAAGGAAATAGAAATTTTGGCAAAAATGAGAGCGTATAACTAATTGCAGAATGCATAATTCAATTATGGCACATCTGTGAAGTGGAATGTTATTAGGTCATTAAAAATGAATTAGAAAGTTTTATAATATAAGAAATTATTTGTAATAGCTATTTTAAAAGTAGAATATATATTTACTTACATATATACATACACTGTAATCTCAATTAGGCAAAAATATATATACACCAACATAAAATTTTTAAATAATACATGTTAACTTTCTAAAGGTCTAAACTAGAAAATAATTTGAATGATAATAAAATGAATTGGTTAAAGTATGGTGAAAGGACATTCATAAATAAGAGTATAAGTTGATATTCTTTTTCTTTAGAGCAGTTTGGCAGTATGTACCAAAAGTTTTAAAAATATGAATTTTAGTCATCCAGAAGTTCTAATTCTAGGACTTTTAAAGGATATCTTTAGAGCTATTTTCAGAAATTGTACTATTCACACAGTGGGATAATAAACTGGCACTAAAAATGATGGGGTTTATGAATTTGTTTCTTTAGTTTTTTGCTTATAAAACTGGCGAACAATTTTCAGCTTTATCAAGGTATAATTGAGAAACAAAAACTATATATTTAAGTGTATAACTTGATGTTTTGATATACATATAAACTGTAAAATAATCATCCCAATCAAGCCAATTAACATATCTATCACCCCACATACTTACCATTCTTATTTTCTTTTTTCTCTTTTTTGGTGTGGTGAGAACATTTAAGACCTATTTGCTTAAAAAATGTAAAGTCTACAATACAGTATTTGTTAACTGTAGTCACCACACTGTATATTAGATCTCCAGAATTTATTCATTTTGTATAACTGAAACTTTATATCTTCTGACTAACATCTCCCAATTTCTCCTTCCCACTTTCCCCCTTCTCATTCCCTGGCAAACACCATTCTACTCTCTGCTTCTGTAAGTTTGACTATTTTAGATTCCACATATAAATGAAGTCATGCAGTATTTGTGTTTGTGTGTCTGGTTTATTTCACGCAGCATAATGTCCCCCAGGTTCATCTGTATTGTCACAGGTGGCAGGATAGCCTTCTTTGTTAAGGCTAAAGAACATTCCATTGTATATATATACACCACATTTTTTCTTTATCCATTCATTGGTTGATGAATATTTAAGTTGTTTACATATCTTGATTATTATCAATAATGCAGCAATAAATTAAAAATTATGTTTTTAAAAGTACATTCATTGATTTGGAAATGTATTCAAGGTACACTGTTGAGTGGGGGAAAAAAGCATCCTAACATACAGTGTGAATGGTATTACCCTATTTTGTAAATAAATGGGTAAATAGTTGCACATATATTCAGTCATGTATCACTTAACAATGGGAATACAGTCTAAGAAATGCGTCGTTAGGCAACTTCATCATTGTGTGAACATTATGAAGTATATTGACATAAGCCTAGAAGGTATAGCCTATTACACATCTAGGCTACCTGGTACAGCCTGTTGCTCCTAGGCTACAAAGTTGTAGAATATGTTACTATACTGAACACCGTAGGGAATTGTAACACAATGGTAAATATTTGTATATCTAGACATATCTAAATATAGAAAAGGTACAGTTAAAATGCAGTATAAAAGAGAAAAAAATGATTCGCCCGTATATCTAACCATGAAAAGAGCTTTCAGGACTGGAAGTTGCTGTGGGTGAATCAGCCGGTGGTGATTGAATGTGAGGGCCTAAGACATTACTGTACAATACTGTAGACTTTATAAACACTGTACCATTAGCCTACACTAAATTCATAGATATTATTTCTTTTATAAGAAATTAAACTTAGCTTTTTGTAGACTTTTACTTTATAAATTTAATTTTTTTTAAAAAAATTAAAAATTAAAATTTTAATTAAAAAAATCAAAGTTTGACTTTTTTATTTGGCTCACTTGTAATAAGTTGGCTTAAAACACACATTGTACAGCTGTACAAAAATATATTCTTCCTTTGTATCCTTATTCTATAAGATTTTTATCTATTTTATTTATTTTGCTTTACTTTTTACTTTACTTGTTAAGAAATAACACACAAACACACACAGCCTAGGCCTACACAGAGTCAGCATTATTAATATAACTGTCTTCCACCTCCACATCTTATCCCACTGGAAGGACTTTAGGAGCAATAACACTTACGGAGCTGTCATCTCTTATAATAACAATGCCTTCTTCTGGAATACCTCCTGAAGGACCTACCTGAGGCTGTTTTACAGTTAACTCTTTTTATATATACGTAGAAGTACACTATAAAATAATGATTGAAAGTATAGTACGAGGCTGGGTATGGTAGCAAACTTCTGCAATCCCAGCACTTTGGGAGGCCAGGCAGGCAGATCACTTGAGGTCAAGAGTTCAAGACCGACCTGGCCCACATGGTGAAACTCTGTCTCCAGTAAGCATACAAAAATTAACCAGGTATGGTGGTGCATACCTGCAATCTCAGCTATTCAGGAGGCTGAGGCAGGAGAATCACTTGAACCCAGGAGGCAGAGGCTGTAGTAAGCTGAGATTGCACCACTGCACTCCAGCCTGGGTAACAGAGTGAGATTCTGTCTCAAAAAAATAAAAAATAAATAAAAATAATTTTTTTAAAGTATAGTATGTTAAATATATAAACTAATAATAGTTTTTTATTATCATTAACATTATGTACTGTATGTAATTATGTGTGCTATACTTTTATACAACTGGAAGCACAGTAGTTTTCTTTAATTAGCATCACCACGAACACCTGAGCAATGCATTGTGCTATATTAGGATGGCTACAACATTGTTGTACAATAGGAATTTTTCCACTCCATTTTAATCTTATGGGACCACTATTGTATATGTGGTCCATTACTGGCTGAAATGTTATGCATTATATGACTGTATATATGTATATAGAAAAAATATGAATTCACCCTGAGAGGTCTGAGAAAAGAAAGAAAAGAAAAGAAAAAAATGAGTAAAGATATCATGATATTAGCATGTGATATTAGAGGGTGATGGTCTTATGGGTGAAGTATCAGTCAGGGATCTCCAGGAAACAGAATTAATAGGAGATATATATATATGTCATATATATATAAATATATCTTATATATATATATAGAGAGAGAGAGAGAGAGAGAGTTATTTTAAGTAATTAGTATATAGGATTGTGAGGGCTGGCAAGTTTAAAACTCAAAGGATAGGCCAGTAGGCTAGAAACATAGGCAGTATTTCTATAATACTGTTTTGAGGCAGGATTTCTTATTCTGTGGCAACCTTCAGTTTTTGCTTATAAGGCCTTCAACTGCTTGGGTAAGGCCAACCCACGATATACAGGGTAATCTCCTTTACTTAAAGTCGGCTGATTGTAGATGTTAACCACATTGCCAAAATATCTTCACAGTAACGCCTAAGTTAGGTTTTATTAAATCACTTTAGGAACTATATAGCCTGGCCGGTTGACACATAAATTAATCATCACAGGAGACTTTTCCTTTGGTTTTGTGCTTTTTATATTTTTAATTTTTCTTTAATGAAGCTACACTGTATAGTAAACTCATAAGAGTAAATGCATGTGCATAGTAAAAAAAATAAAACAAAATACACCAAAAAGCAAATAATAAATTATCCCAGATGATGATTCAGGACTTATTTTCTTCATGCTATTTAACAAACTCTTAAAAATGCTCAAGATTTTTTCCCTTAATGCTATTTCTTGTACAGCTATAGGGGAAGTTGAAAAAACATTCCTGTATTTAAGCAAGAAAAAAACTTCCATATTTGAAGACACCTGAAAATCTCTATCAGATTCTTTTATTCTATGGTCACATCCAATATTCCATTTCCAACGCCCTTTCTAGCTATCATAACTGAGGTTAAACTGCCCCTTCGTTACTATTTCTTATATCCATTATTCAGGTTAAGACTCTTAGTTGAAAATCACAGGATGATTTCTAACTAATTTAAGCAAAATGAGACTTACTGAATATATGAGAAAGTGTCAGAATCTCAAAGAGTCAGAGAATTGGACTTAAAATGCTAAGCAGCTAGAAATACAGGAACAATGCCCATCTTCCACCCTCGAGGAAATGTATTAGTGAAAACAGCCCTGCTACCACCACTCACTGCTCAGCACTGATCATACCCGAGATTGAGTGCCAGAAACTCCAGCGCCACAACCCCAGAAGAACCGGAACCTTTCTTCCACTACAGCTACTAGAAAATCTATCTCTCCGTGGCCACATCCTAACACTGGTCTCTTTCTCATCGGTCTTTGGTAGGGGTGCATCTGAATGAGGAAACCTAGGTCACGTGCTTGTACCTTAAGTAGCAAAAGATTCTGATGCAGTTTTTGCAGCATACTTCGATGAGGCAGAACTCAAAAGATGGAAAATACAAGACATACGAGAGCATTTTCAAAAGATGTTGAGCAGACACAAATAATTACTGTACCCTGTAGGGGCCATTGAAAATAATATGTTAAGAATAAATAAGGCTCAAGGACAGTATCTCTAGTTAGTTGCACTTTTAATGAACTCCAGTAGTCAAGGATACTATCTCTAGTTGAACTTTAATGAACTTTAGTAGGCGCCAAGAAGGCGGAAAAATAAGAAAAAGTTTAGAGACAAGGAACTAAGCCGAAGGTTACATCTGGGTGCAGAAAGTTTGTTTTTCATTGTGTTATTTCTGCTGACGTGGGGTTTGTGGGGTATAAATAAAGTGAGGCGGAGGCTCTAGGTGCGGCCGCCATGTTCTCTGTTTGTCTTTGCCTTTTGTGTCTGTTCATTCTCCACCACCCCCGGCACAGGCCCCAACAAGTGGCGCAGCGAGCAGGGTGCACGGGTGAGTAGTGGGGAACAAGAAGGGGAACCCCCTAGGAGCGGGTAAAGCCCGGAGATTATTAAGGGGAACCTTCTTGAG
>NW_012115488.1:15163687-15165007 GCF_000951035.1 Colobus angolensis palliatus | reverse complement strand
TCCTCTGAGAATTTGTTTTTGCCTCTTGATTGGGAGACTTTGGGGAAGGCTATTTTGGACCCCTCTCAGTAGCTTCAGTTACGTAGTTGGTGGCTGGAGTATGCTAAAAAATACGCCCGCCATATTGCTGCTAAAAATCCTCCAGGGCCAACAGAGAAACAATTAACAGATACTGGTCAGTTTACTACCGTAGCGGCTCAATCTGGACTCGATGATATGGTATTATCACAAGTTAAAGGACTGTTTTTAAAGGCTTCGGTGTCAAGTAGAATCATCGGGGAAAGCTGCCTTGTCTTTTGTTAAGGTTTTGCAGAGTGCCAATAAACTTTATCTTAATTTTGTTGCTCGGCTCCAAGATGCTGTAATAAAGACTGTGGGTAATGGGACAGCAGACAAAATCCTAATAACCACACTAGCTTTTGAGAATGCTAATCAGGAATGTCAGAGGTTGTTGCATCCTCCAAAGGCTGCTGGAAACTTACAAATAGAAGATTTTATTAGAGCCTGTGCAGAAGTGGGAGGGGCTGCCTACAACGCTCAGTTGTTTGCTGGAACTTTATCTAAGGCATTCATGGAAAAAAGAGGAGTTTGCTTCCAATGTGGAAAGACCGGTCATTTTAAAAAGGAGTGCCATAAATTATCTAATAAAAGTGACTCTTCCAAAGTAGGATTTAAAAAGCTTCTCACTAAGCCTTGTCGTTGCGGCAAAAGGCAATACTGGACTAATAAATGTCACACTAAGGTGGACAAAGATGGTAATCTTTTAACCTCCGAATCAGGGAACTTGCAAAGGGGCCCTTCAGCTTGGGCCAACAACAATACAAGCCCTCTTCATTTACAATTTCCAGTCAGCTCAGGGGTCTAGCATCAGCAAGCCAGTCAGCCAATGTTAACCCCCAATTTTCATTAGCTCAGCTTTTCTCTACTACTTCCGGTAGCGCCGCTGCTGATCTGGCTATTTTGCAGGCTGTTGAACTCACCCCAAAAATGGGAGTTGTTAAATTGGCTACAGGTGTTTTGGGGCCATTACCTCCACATACTGTTGGATTGCTTATAGGACACAGTAGTAGCATTTTATAGGGTTTACAAGTTCATTTGGGTGTTATAAATTCTGATTATAAAGGAAAAATTCAAATTATGGCTCAGGCTCATAAATCTATATCCCTGAAAGAGGGGCAGTAAATTGCACAACTCTTTTTACTACACTATTTTCAGTTTCCTTCCCGGAGGCAAGAAAGAACTGGAGGTTTTGGAAGCACGGGTAAACATATTTTTTGGGAAACTTTAGTAACTCAACAAAAACCCTTGTTTCCCCTCGAA
>NW_012115488.1:15158579-15160762 GCF_000951035.1 Colobus angolensis palliatus | reverse complement strand
AACTAAGCCCCGGATTTTATTAGAATATAATGGGCTGCAAGTAATTGATTGGAGTGTGCATGGTGATTTTCAAACAAAATTTAGTCACATACCTTTGAAATGACACCGGATAAATAAAAGTATTGCCACTGACGGTAATGAAACTTTGGTATGGCGTAAAGGAGGCCTGTCACCACCTATGCCTCATCTTAGACACTTTTTAAAAGTACAGAGTCATCTTTGAAAGTTATTAGCTGCAGGTGATGCTATTAGTACTTTTGTGGGAAATATGTCTCTTAATCTTTCTATCCCAAATAACCCCTTTCATATTCAATTACATCGAAATATCTTCCGATATATTATTGCCTGTGTCCGAAAGCCTTACCTATTATTAGCGGGAAATTTAACATGGGATAATAATACGGGAATTGCTAATTATAAAGATACGTGTACATTTTTGTCTTGCCTCAATCATTCCTGGTGGCACAGTTTTACGGGGGATATTTATATCCTCAGGGCTCATAAAAAAATTTGGCTACTTGTCAATATGACGCGACCGTGGGGGGCATCACCTCTTGAGACTTATGTTTGGACTTCCCTTCAGCGGACCCGTCGTGCCCTTGGACTTATAATTGCCTTGGTGATGAGCCTTGTTGCCATTGCCTCCACTGCAGCCGTAACAGGACTTGCTCTACATCAAAGCATACAAAATGCTAAATTTGTGCAGCAATGGCATGAGCAATCTCATCGGTTGTGGCTTCAACAACGGAACATTGACTCTCAACTCACTGAAAGATTGGACAACGTGGAACAAGCCTTAACGTGGCTTGGAGATCAGCTCACTGTCTTCAGTACTCAAATAACATTACAATGTGAGTGAAACTCCACTCAATTTTGCGTAACACCTGTGCCTTTTAATGTTTCTCAAAATTGGACCAAAATCCGAAAATTATTAATAGGCCATAAAAATATTAGTTTAGACATCCAAGAACTCACTCAAAACATTTCTGAAACATTTCGACAACAATTCCATATATTGTCCAGGGCCACTACTTTGCAGGAGCTGGGTCAAAGTTTTGCTGCTCTTAACCCATGGACCCAGACAAAAACATGGATTTCTACCATCTCTGGAAGTATCTTGCTTTGGGCACTCAGATTGGGTTTGCTTTTCATGGTAATCCGATGCTCCCTCCGTCGCATCCAAAAACAAAGGAAAACACAGGAACAAATATGGGCCACCTTTCTAGGATTGAGGCAAAACAAAAAGGGGAAAATGCAGCGGCCATTGAAAATAATATGCTAAGAGTAAATAAGGCTCAAGGACAGTATCTCTAGTTAGTTGCACTTTTAATGAACTCCAGTAGTCAAGGATACTATCTCTAGTTGAACTTTAATGAACTTTAGTAGGCGCCAAGAAGGCGGAAAAATAAGAAAAAGTTTAGAGACAAGGAACTAAGCCGAAGGTTACATCTGGGTGCAGAAAGTTTGTTTTTCATTGTGTTATTTCTGCTGACGTGGGGTTTGTGGGGTATAAATAAAGTGAGGCGGAGGCTCTAGGCGCGGCCGCCATGTTCTCTGTTTGTCTTTGTCTTTTGTGTCTGTTCATTCTCCACCACCCCCGGCACGGGCCCCAACAGTACCCATCGGCACATGAATGTGCAGATTGACGCAGCGAGTCTAGTGCCTAGCACAGTATTCTCCTTGTTTGTCCTCCTTACCTTTCACACCTTGAGCTTGAAGAGTGGAAATCAGAAATTACTTCAGTCCAGGAGGCTTTCCATTACACCTCCTTTATGTCAGAAGTTCCAGAATAGAGCAAATATTCATAGGCATATCAAGGTTTTCTTTCTGGAATGTCCCAATGAATTTGTTTGTTTTCTGGAAATGGCCCTCTATTATGTAGCTATTTTTCTACTTGTCATACTACCAAGAAGAAAATAAAGAAAGAAGGAGAACGTTTTGAATCCAAAAACCTGTTTTTGGATTTGAAAACATATGGTTCAGGCAGACATTGCTTTGGTGTTATGGAAACTCATCTTTTCCCCACCAAGTGTATCTGAGTAGCTGGCAATTATTCTACTTTGCAGTGTAGCAGGTTTTCTTTTTTTCTTTTTTTTTTTTTTTTTGAGACAGAGTCTCGCTCTGTTGCCCAGGCTGGAGTGCAGTGGCCGGATCTCAGCTCACTGCAAGCTCCGCCTCCCGGG
>NW_012115488.1:15154351-15158509 GCF_000951035.1 Colobus angolensis palliatus | reverse complement strand
GTTAGCCAGGATGATCTCGAACTCCTGACCTCGTGATCCGCCCGTCTCGGCCTCCCAAAGTGCTGGGATTACAGGCTTGAGCCACCGCGCCTGGCTGCAGGTTTTCTACATAAGGTGCCAAACCTTAATGTTTTTACACATGTTTTATACCAACTCCACATGCTAAACTGAACAGCAAATACTGCTGCCCACAATCAGAACAGGCAAAACATCAAGTCTTTCAGCAAAAACAATGAATTCAAGTAGATAAGTGAGATCCTGTTTCTACAAAAAAATACCAAAAATTTACCAGGCATAGTGGTGTGGACCTGTAGTCCCAGCTATTTTGGAGGCTGAGCTGGGAGGATTGCTTGAGCCCCAGGAGCTCCAGGCTGCAATGAGCCGTGATTGTGCCGCTGCAGTCCAGTCTGGGCAACACATTGAGACCCTGTCTTAAAAACAAAAATGAAAAATAAAAGTAAAAATAAAGAAAAGAAAAAAAGAAATTAAATGCTCCACGTCCAGCACAACCAGCCTCAGAGATGACAAAACTGCTTAGGCAGTGTAAGCATTACGATTCTATTGTTAGATGTTAAGTTATTCACAAGTTATTCACAGCACAAGGGATAGCTGCTTTTATTCCCTATGGAAATGTCCACAGGGCTGCAATGCATCCAGGATATGAAGCAATTTTCTGAAAGTCCTACTCAGTGACAGAGGAAAACTGGCTGTTCCTGAAAAAGACAAATGGACATATCCTCTGTGAAATATTGTTGGCAAAAGCAGAAAAGATTAAGTTGATCTACCAGCACTAAAGAGTTCTGTTAGGTTTGTCTACCTATTTTGGCAAAGAAAAATAACACATTGCTACAGAATCTAAGATATTTCATGTCCTACCCTGCACCTTACACAAAGAACCTATTATCCATTATAAACAATCCCTTGGTGCCCTCTGTCATCTAATCTCCAGCCCACAAGTAGAAATGATCCTGAGGCCTTAATTGCTTTTCATAGGTCATCATCACTGTCATCCAGTTCTCTTTGTGGAGCAGAATAAAAAAGGCATGTAACGTAATCAGCTGTCAGAGTGTTCAGCTTTTCCCTGTAAGACAATCCTGCCTGTCAAATGAAGAGAAAGTATTATAGCAGAAAAATATGCATGCCTGAATTCAAGTAGACGCTAAGGATTCTTTCATTAGAAAGAAAGCAAAAAAAAAAAAAAAAAATTGGAGAATCAGTTCAAGAGAGGATATTAATATATCCTAATTAGTAATGTCCTTTCCTAGATGTGCCTGGACATTGTGCTATCATCTGTGAAGTTCTTTTTCATTGGGTTAAGTATAAATTGATGAAAGAGACACCAGGAGCCAATCTTCCTAGATGATGATGCAAAAGATGTCCCCTTCAGCCAGCATTGATGGTGGCTCCTGCTGAAAATATCCACAAAGCCAGGAAAGAGGGTTACAGAAGATGAAGGAAATAAGAGAGTGGTTCCCAAGGTGCAGCCTTAGGAAAGGCAGAAATTTGGCAGGATTCACAGGAAGGTGTGTGGGGACCCCTAGAAAGATGTATTGCTTTTGTAGAGACAGGGACAGTATTTAAATCTGGAAATAGCCATAACCCCCCAGCTACTCCTCAACTCTGGGATCAGACTTGCGTGTTCTCTGTCTAAGTCCCACGGTATTATGTTTATGACCAATGCAGCAGTCCCTGGTGGGTCTGGCCTCCCTAGAAATATTCAGCTCTTTCGCTGGGCCAGTGGGTTCCAAATTTCCAAAGTCCTCCTCCTGCAGGTTCTCATGCCTTCTGAGGGCAGCCACCATGATATTCATTGGCTAGAAGAGCCACCCCTGGCCAAGGTCTGGCAAAATACTGAAGGTCATGGGGATAACTTATATGTCATCAGATTCATGAGCAAAAGAAAAACAAATAAAGGAATGAAGAACAGAGCTCTCAGGAATTTTTTTTCCAAAATGGAATTTAAAAGGGTGAGGTATAGCCAAGGAACACTGAAGAAGCCACTTGATATTTAACAAACTGTGTTGTAGCAGCCCATAAACCTGGGTTCCAATCCTAGCCATTCTATTTACTACCTGTAAGAACTTAAACTCTGAGAGCTTCAATTTTTCCCATTTCCAAAATTGGGGTGATCGTTGCTTCATGTAATTTATAGGAGAAAACAAATGCACAGCATTTCTGCGCAATATTGGTACTTAATAAATGTTAGTTTTAAAAAAGAAAGTTAATCAAGGGCAAATTATTGGAAGGAAAACTCAGAAAGTGAGCTAGAGGAGTTTATATGAATGATAACAAAGGTAGCCTGGTATACTGCCTTAGTATTAGAATACAATGTACTTTTAGCCCTGTAATGATCATAAATTCTGCTGTGTTAAGGCTTTTTTCTTCTGTTTGTTTTTTTTTTTTTAATCCCATTTCAGCCTATAAATCTGGAGTGCTTTTAAAGACCAGTATGGAATGGTTGTCTAGGCTCATGACCAAAATTCCTTTTTCATACTTTCAACCAATGGGTATTTCTTGGACACCTACTATGTGCTGGATGGTATGATAGGTAACGAGAACCCAACACCCAGAATGATTCCTTCTTTCCTGTGATTTATAGTCCAGTGAGTGAAAGAGACACAGAGCTTCCTAATAGAAGATAATGAAAGGAAAGTATAATTTTACACCTTGAGAGTCCAGACACCTTATAAAATACTTCATCTCCATGTCAATGACAATAAATGTTTCTGGAAGAAGAAAGGAAGAAAGGTAGAGAGGGCAGGAAGTGTGCTCTCAGAAAATAAATGCAAATATGCTAAGCCTCTGCCCCATTCCTCATCAACAGTTGACAGCAATTCAAGTAGAGTTCTCTTCCCCAATGGGCTATCACAGGATTAGTACAGCATCTACAGGAGGTGGAGAGCTTATTGACTAGCCCTGTTAATGATGACCTTTCTGGAAACTTTTCCAGAACCTGAGTTTTTTTAATGCTTTGGTACAATAATGCTTTATCAGCCTTCCTACATAATGAGCTATGGAAATGAGCCAACATGGAAAAGTGACTCCATTTACTTAGCTCCACGCTACAGATGGCCTGATGAACACTATGAGCTAATGGAAAACTAGCACATGCTGGTCGAGGTCAACAGCTGTTTCCTTTGTAACTGGGGCCTGCAAGACACAGGTGTATTTCATGGACCCTTATGTAGACTGCCATCTGCTAACGGATGTTCTTCATTTACTTTAAATATAAAGATAGGTACCCAGAATTGGAAGTGTGAGTGAGTGTATTGTGGATATTAACTTGGCTTCGTTTAGGTATACATGGTTGGGAGCTCTCCAATTTGAGTTATATCATAAACAGGTGAATCCCTAAGACAGCACCTCAAGTTTACTCATAGCTTCTCTATGGGGAAAATAGGAATTACATGTGCTTTCTTCTATTGCTTTGCTTGTGAATTTGCTTTACATGTCTTCTCATAATTCCACCACATCAGGTCTCTCTGAAGCAATAGTTGCACCATGTAGTCCAGGCAGGCAGGCTAGGCACTTACAATCCAAACTCTTCATATCCCTACCCTGAATATGAAGAGATCTGGAATAAAGCAACAGTGCTGTTGACTTCCAGGCCTACCCCTTACTGTAAATCAGTGCCGTTATCCCTGTGAATTTCAGTTTTCTGTGTACACAGGTTGGATGCAGTTGTGGGGGGTGAAAATTAAAGAATCTGTCTGGCCCTGAAGGGGTGTTTGGCAGCTCCATGTTGCTCTCTTTAGTTTATGAGGTTCCATGTTGCATATTGTCCTCAGTTTGGGGCCTTTAAAGTTTCAGGAAAGTAAGAACAATTTCATTCAATACCCTGTTATAGCTACTTGCTTCTTTTCTTTCTGTCTTACTCCTAGAAATACCCAGAAGTAGATTATAGTCACTCTTTCATCCCCAGAATCTCTAATAGTGCGTGGTACATACAAAATTCTGGTCCTGGTTCTACTCCAGTACTGCCTGATACTGTGTAATCTTAGGCAAGTGAGTGACATATTTAACTTCTCTGAGTTTGCATTTCTCCACTTACTATTTTTTAAATTAATTATATATAATAAACTATAAAATATATTAACACCTCCTATGATGAGTTTCACATCACAAGGAAAATGGTGATAATCCTTATCCATTCAGATC
>NW_012115488.1:15147175-15154301 GCF_000951035.1 Colobus angolensis palliatus | reverse complement strand
ATACCTGCCTTATAGGGCTGTAGCAAGGATAGAATGAGATGTATTGACAGCAGTAAACTGTAAAATACATAGTTTATATAATAAACTATAAAATATATTAACACCTCCTATGATGAGTTTCACATCACAAGGAAAATGGTGATAATCCTTATCCATTCAGATCCTCCTTTATTTAGTTTGAAATGTATGAGATTTCCATTTTGAAGGTCAAAACCGGATGAATAGCAGAAATTTCATATTATTTAACCTAAGTCATAACATACATTTTTATTGAGCAGCTACTATGTGCAAAGCATAGTTGTCAGACATTGGGGATACAACAGTGAAAAAACATAAAATTTGTTTTCATTGACTTTACATTCTAATTGAAGACAAAAATAAACAGAATAAGAGATGAAAATATAGAGGGTCATGCAGTGTAGAGAGCTTAGAAGGAAAACAAAACAGAATAAAGAGACAAAGAGTCACTTGAGGGGAGAGGTGGCATAGTAAAACAAGGAGAATTGAGTAAAATGTACCTACTGAATGTTGAGACTCTCAGCCACATTTCCTTACTTGGATTTCAGATTTCTGGCAGCTGTGTAATTAAATATCAGAAAGGAGATTAAAAGGTCTTCCACCATATTCTTCTATGATCATCTTCCCAAGAGAAAAGACCTGAATTACCTTTGGTTTTCATTAACAAAACAACTCAGCCAGATCACATCAGAGTGAATTTTTGCTACACAGCTTTTGAGAAAGCTTTCTGGTGCTCCACAGTTAAATATGAAGAGGCAGCTAAGGGCTGCCAGATTTTCTTCTAACGTTCAGCCACGAATCTGAAGGTTAGAAGACAAAGCCAACAGGCAAAACAGTAACTTAGAAGAAACAAAGATTTCACAAGGAGAAGAAAACTTCAAAAATGTTTGATATTTTCAGGGAGAGAAGAGAAGAAATACTTACTGATGTTAAAAAGCTAATTTGGAGAATAAAAAAGTGAAAAACTCAATAAGAGATTTACATAATAATCCATCAATAACTAAGTAAAATTTATTTAAAAAAGAAAATTAAATAAAAATACAAAAAATCAGAAATAAAAAATATATGAAATATATAGACAAAAACACAATATAAGGTCAATATCCAAATAGTAAAAGTCTAAACAAGAGATATAGAATATTGAGGGTGCATGGATGAAATAGTCATTAAATAATTGAAGCAATTATTGAGAAATCATTATAAAGTTTCAGAATTCTGACCACAAAGAAAAGAACATTTTCAAACGAGTGAGAAAACAGGTTTCATGCAACAGCAATACCAAGCTTTAGGAACAAAATGGAATAACAGTTTCTAAATACTAAGAGAAATTCTTTCCAGGTTTAAATTTCATACCTAGCCAATTAAGGATGTGGGTAGAAGGAAATTATTTTTAGACAAGCAAGGTTACAAAAACACTACTTTGCAAAACTTTTCAGAAAAGTAATAGAATAGATATTCTCTCAATCTGAGGGAGCAATTCAAGAAAACATAGGATCCAAGGAACAGGAGCTTGTTAAGAGAGAAGACAAGAATCCCAGAGAGATAGTGGACAGAAATACCAAGTTCACAGCTCTGCAGCAGGCCGAGAGATCAGCCACTTCCTACTGGAGTGAATCAGAAGGCTCCGAGAGGAAGAACTGAATGTGTCTGAGATTTATACATAGGAAAGTGAGTCTGAGAATAATTATATATATTTAGATGGAGTTTTGCTCTTGTTGCCCAGGCTGGAGTGCTGTGGTGCGATCTCAGCTCACTGCAACCTCCACCTCCTGGGTTCAAGTGATTTTCCTGCCTCAGCCTCCTGAGTAGCTGGGATTACAGGCATGTGCCACCACGCCCGGCTAATTTGTGTATTTTTAGTAGAGACGGGGTTTCACCATGTTGGCCAGGCTGGTCTTGAACTCCTGACCTCAGGTGATCCAACGGCCTTGGCCACCCAAAGTGCTGGGATTACAGGAGTGAGCTATCGTGCCCGGTCAATTTTTAGAAATTTAAACAATTTTTAAAAATTGGTAATTAGTAACTCCAAGGAAAAGCAGAAAGGGAAGGGAAGGGAAGGGAAGGGAAGGGAAGGGAAGGGAAGGGAAGGGAAGGTGGAAAAAAAAAGTAATTTAATGAAAGAATACTATAAGGTTCAGTTATGAACATGTTTGCATAATTAGACTATGAAAATGTTGGATACTTATATAATCAAATTAGATAAGTGGATGAGGAGGACAATGAGGAACATGTTATAAAAGCATACTAGCATTGTGGCTGGCAAAATGGCTGAAGACAAACAGTTCCTGTCTGCAGCTTCCACCAAGATCAACACGGAAGGCAGGTGATTTCTGCATTTTCAACTGAGGTACTTGGCTCATCTCACTGGGACTGGTTAGACAGTGGGTGCAGCCCATGGAAGGTGAGCTGAAGCAGGGTGGGGCGTCTGACATGGGAAGCGCAAGGGGTTGGGGAATTCCCTCTCCTAACCAAGGGAAGACATGAGGGACCATGCCACGAGGAACAGTGCATTCTGGCCCAGATACTGTGTTTTTCCCATGATCTTCACAACCCGCAGACCAGGAGATTCCCTTGGGTGCCTACACCATCAGAGCCCTGGGTTTCAAGCACAAAACTGAGCAGCCATTTGGGCAGACACTGAGCAAGCTGCAGGTGTTTATTTTTTCATACCCCAGTGGCTCCTGGAATGCCAGCAAGACAGAACTGTTCAATCCCCTGGAAAGGGGGCTAAAACCAGGGAGCCAAGTGGTCTAGCTCAGCAGATCCCACCCCTACAGAGCCCAGCAAGCTAAGGTCCACTGGCTTGAAGTTCTTGCTGCCAGCAGAGCAGTCTGATATCGACTTGGGACACTCGAGCTTGGTGAGAAGAGGGGCATCTACCATTACTAAGGCTTGAGTAGGCAGTTTTCCCCTCACGGTGTAAACAAAGCTGCCAGGAAGTTTGAATGGCAGAGCCCACCGCAGTTCAGCAAAGTCACTGTAGCCAGACTGCCTCTCTAGATTCCTCCTCTCTGGGCAGGGCATCTCTGTAAAATAGGCAGCAGCCCCAGTCAGAGGCCTATAGATAAAATTCCCATCTTGCTGGGACACAGAACCTGGGGGAAGGGGTGGCTGTGGGTACAGTTTCAGCAGAATTAAACACACCTACCTGCTGACTCTGAAGAGAGCAGCAGATCTCCTGGCACAGCTCTTGAGCTCTGCTAAGGGACAGACTGCTTCCTCAAGTGAGTCCCTGACCCCTGTGCCTCCTGACTGGGAGATACTTCCCAGCAGGGGTTGACAGACACCTCATACAGGAGAGCTCCAGCTGGCATCTGGTGGGTGCCCCTCTGGGACGAAGCTTCCAGAGGAAGGAATAGGCAGCAATCTTTGCTGTTCTGCAGCCTCCGCTGGTGACACCCAGGCAAACAGGATCTGCAATGGACCTCCAGCAAACTCCAGCAGACCTGAAGCAGAGGGGCCTGACTGTTAGAAGGAAAACTAACAAACAGAAAGGAATAGCATCAATATCAACAAAAAGGATGTCCACACCAAAACCCCATCCAAAGATCATCAACATCAAAGACCAAAGGTAGATAAATCCATGAAGATGAGGAATAAACAGTGTGAAACGGCTGAAAATTCAAAAACCAGAATGCCTCTTTTCCTCTGAAGGATCACGACTACTCAGCAGCAAGGGAACAAACTGGTGGAGAATGAGTTTGACAAATTGACAGAAGTAGGCTTCAGAAGGTGGGTAATAACAAACTCCTCTGAGCTAAAGGAGAATGTTCTAACCCAATGCAAGGAAGCTAAGAACCTTGAAAAAAGGTTAGAGGAATTGCTAACTAGAAAAACCAGTTTAGAGAAGAACATAAATGACCTGATGATGCTGAAAAACAAAGCATGAGAACTTTGTGAAGCATACACAACTATCAATAGCTGAATCAATCAAGCAGAAGAAAGGATATCAGAGATTGAAGATCAGCTAAATGAAATAAAGTGTGAAGACAAGATTACAGAAAAAAGAATGAAAAGGAATGAACAGTCTCCAATAAACATGGAACTATGTGAAAAGACCAAACCTACGTTTGATTGGTGTACCTGAAAGTGACAGGGAGAATGGAACCAAGTTGGAAGACACACTTCAGGATACTATCCAGGAGAACTTCCCCAACCTAGCAAGACAGGCCAACATTCAAATTCAGAAAATACAGAGAACACCACAAAGATACTCTTCGAGAAGAGCAACCCCAAGACACATACTCATTAGATTCACGAAGGTTGAAATGAAGGAAAAAATGTTAAGGGCAGCCAGAGAGAAAGGTCAGGTGACCCACAAAGGGAAGCCCATCAAACTAACAGTGAATCTTTCTGCAGAAGCCCTACAAGCCAGAAGAGAGTGGGGGCCAAGATTCAACATTCTTAAAGAAAAGAGTTTTCAACTCAGTCAAACTAAGCTTCATAAGCAAAGGAAAAACAAAGTCCTTTACAGACAAGCATATGCTGAGAGATTTTGTCACTGCCAGGCCTGCCTTACAAGAGTTCCTGAAAGAAGCACTAAATATGGAAAGGAAAAACAGGTACGAGCCACTGCAAAAACATACTACATTGTAAAGACCATCAACACTATGAAGAAACTGCATCAACTAAAAGGCAAAATAACCAGCTAACATCATAATGACAGGATCAAATTCACATGTAACAATATTAACCCTACTGTAAATGGGCTAAATGTCTCAATTAAAAGACACAGACTGGCAAATTGGATAGTCAAAACCCATCAGTGTGCTGTATTCAGGAGACCTATCTCACATGCAAAGATACACATAGGCTCAAGATGAAGGGATGGACAAATATTTACCAAGCAAATGGAAAGCCAGAAAAAGCAGGGGTTGCAATCCTAGTTTCTGACAAAACAGACTTTCAACCAACAAAGACTTAAAAAAGACAAAGAAGGACATTATGTAATGGTAAAAGGATCATCACAACAAGAAGAGATAACTATCCTAAATATATATGCACTCAATAAAGGAGCACCCGGATTCATAAAGCAAGTTCTTAAAGACCTACAAAGAGACTGAGACTCCTACACAATAATAGTGGGAGACTTTCACACCCCACTGTCAATACTAGACAGGTCAATGAGACAGAAAATTAACAAGGATATTCAGGACTTGAACTCATCTCTGGACCAAGCAGACCTTATAGACATCTACAGAATGCTCCACCACAAATCAACAGAATATACATTCTTCTCAGCACCACATCATACTTATTCTAAAATTGACCACATAATTGGAAGTAAAACACTCCTCAGCCAATGCGAAAGAATGGAAATTATAACAGTGTCTTAGACCACACTGCAATCAAATTAGAACTCAAGATTAAGAAACTCATTCAAAACTGCACAACTACATGGAAACTGAACAATCTACTCCAGAATGACTACTGGGTAAATAATGAAATTAAGGCAGAAATAAATACGTTCTTCGAAACCAATGAGAGCAAAAACACAACGTATCAGAATCTCTGGGACACAGCTAAAGCAGTGTTTAGAGGGAAATTTATAGCACTAAATGCCTTTAGAAAGATCTAAAATTGACACCCTAACATCACAATTAAAAGAACTAAAGAAGCAAGAGCCAACAAATTCAAAAGCTAGCAGAAGACAAGAAATAACTAAGATCAGGCCGGGCGCGGTGGCTCAAGCCTGTAATCCCAGCACTTTGGGAGGCCGAGACGGGCGGATCACAAGGTCAGGAGATCGAGACCATCCTGGCTAACACAGTGAAACCCCGTCTCTACTAAAAAATACAAAAAACTAGCCGGGCAAGGTGGCGGGCGCCTGTAGTCCCAGCTACTCGGGAGGCTGAGGCAGGAGAATGGCGTGAACCCGGGAGGCAGAGCTTGCAGTGAGCTGAGATCCGGTCACTGCACTCCAGCCTGGGCGACAGAGCGAGACTCCGTCTCAAAAAAATAAATAAATAAATAAATAAATAAATAAATAAGATCAGAGCAGCACTGAAGGAGATAGAGACTCGAAAAACCCTTCAAAAAATAAATGAACCCAGGAGCTGTTTTTTGAAAAGATTAACAAAATAGATAGACCACCAGTCAGATTAATAAAGAAGACATAAGAATTAAATAGACACAATAAAAAATGATAGAGGGGAGATCACCACTGATCCCACAGAAATACAACTACCATCAGAGAATACTATAAACACCTCTATGTAAATAAACTAGAAAATCTAGAAGAAATGGATAAATTCCTGGACACATACACCCTCCCAAGACTAAACCAAGAAGTTGAATCTCTGAGTAGACCAATAACAAGTTTTGAAATTGAGGCAGTAATTAATAGCCTACCAACCCAAAGAAGTCCGGGACCAGATGGATTCACAGCCGAATTCTACCAGAGGTACAAAAAGGAGCTGGTACATTGCTTCTGAAACTATTCCAAACAATAGAAAAGAGAGACTCCTCTCTAACTCATTGTATGAGGCCGGCGTCATCCTAATACCAAAGCCTGGCAGAGACGCAACAAAAAAAAAGAGAATTTTAGGCCAATATCCCTGATGAACATCAACGCAAAAATTTCAGTAAAATACTGGCAAATCAAATCTAGCAGCACATCGAAAAGCTTATCCACCACGATCAAGTCGGCTTCAACCCTGGGATGCAAGGCTGGTTCAACATATGCATATCAATACATGTAATCCACATAAACAGAACCAAAGACAAAAACCACAAGATTATCTCAAAAGATGCAGAAAAGGCCTTCGACAAAATTTAACAGCCTTTCATACTAAAAACACTCACAAACTAGGTATTGATGGAAGATACCTCAAAATAATAAGAGCTATTTATGACAAACCCACAGTCAATATCATAGTGAATGGGCAAAACCTGGAAGCATTCCCTTTGAAAACCGGCACAAGACAAGGATGCCCTCTCTTACCACTGCTATTCAACAAAGTATTGGAAGTTCTGGCCAGGGCAACCAGGTAAGAGAAAACAATAAAGGGTATTCAAATAGGAAGAGAGGAAGTCAAGTTGTCTCTGTTTGCAGATGACATGATTGTATATTTAGAAAACCCCATCGTCTCAGCCCCAAATCTACTTA
>NW_012115488.1:15129658-15146686 GCF_000951035.1 Colobus angolensis palliatus | reverse complement strand
AAAAAGAACAAAGCTGGAGGCATCACGCTACCTGACTTCAGACTATACTACAAGGCTACAGTAATCAAAACAGCATGGTACTGGTACCAAAACAGATATATAGACCAATGGAACAGAAGAGAGACCTCAAAAATAATGCCACACATCTACAACCATCTGATCTTTGACAATCCTGACAAAAACAAGCAATGGGGAAAGGATTCCCTATTTAATAAATGGTGTTGAAAAAACTGGCTAGCCATATGCAGAAAACTGAAACAGGACCCTTTCCTTACACCTTACATAAAAATTAACTCGAGATGGATTAAAGACTTAAATGTAAGACCTAAAACCATAAAAACCTAAAAGAAAACCTGGGCAATACCATTCAGGACATAGGCATGGGCAAAGACTTCATGACTGAAACACCTAAAGCAACTGCAACAAAAGCCAAAATTGACAAATGGGATCTAATCAAACTAAAGAGCTTCTACATAGCAAAAGAAACTATCCTCAGAGTGGACAGGCAACCTACAGAATGGGAGAAAATTTTTGCAATCTATTTATCTGACAAAAGGCTAATATCTAGAATCTACAAGGAACTTAAACAAATTTACAAGAATAAAACAAACAACCCCATCAAAAAGTGGGCAAAGGATATGAACAGACACTTCTCAAAAGAAGACAATTATGTGGCCAACAAACATATTTAAAAAAGCTCATCACCACTGGTCATTAGAGAAATGCAAATCAAAACCACAATGAGACACCATCTCATGCCAGTTAGAATGGCGATCATTAAAAAGTCAGGAAACAGGCCCTGGGCAGTGGCTCACACCTGTAATCCCAGCACTTTGGCAGGCTGAGGCAGGTGGATCATGAGGTCAAGGGATCGAGACCATCCTGGCCAACATAGTGAAACCCCATTTCTACTAAAAATACAAAAATTAGCTGGGCGTGGAGGCATGCACCTGTAGTCCCAGCTACTTGGGAGGCTGGGTCAAGAAAATCACTTGAACCCAGGAAGCGGAGGTTGCAGTGAGCCGAGATCATGCCACTGCACTCCAGACTGGTGACACAGTGAGATGCTATCTCAACAACAAAAAAAAAAAATTAAAACATCAGGAAACAACAGATGCTGGAGAGGATGTGAAGAAATAGGAATGCTTTTATACTGTTGATGGGAGTGTAAATGATTTCAACCATTGCAGAAGACAGTGTGGTGATTCCTCAAGGATCTAGTACCAGAAATCCCATTTTACCCAGCTATCCTATTACTGGGTATATACCCAAAGGATTATAAATCATTCTACTATAAAGACACATGCACACGTATGTTTATTGAAGCATTGTTCACATTAGCAAAGACTGGGAACCAACACAAATGCCATTAATGATAGACTGGATAAAGAAAATGTGGCAAATATACACCACTCAATACTATGCATACATAAAAAAGGATGAGTTCATGCCCTTTGCAGGGACATGGATGAAGCTGGAAATCATCGTTCTCAGCAAACTAACACAGGAACAAAAAAAACAAACACCGCATGCTCTCACTCACAAGTGGGAGTTGAACAATGAGAACACATGGACACAAGGAGGGGAACATCACACACTGGAGCCTGTCGGGGGGTGGGGGCCTAGGGGAGGGATAGCATTAGGAGAAATACTTAATGCATGCAGGGCTTAAAACCTAGATGATGAGTTGATGGGTGCAGCAAACCGCCATGGCACGTTTATACCTATGCAACAAACCTGCACGTTCTGCACATGTATCCCTGAATTTAAACCAAAAAATAAAAAACTATAAAGACTGAAAAAAGAAGCATCCAGAGACATAGGTAAAATTTTTGAAATCTGTACTGACCAAAATACATTTTAGTGTCTGAAAATACTCTGATATTGAAAATGTGATATAAAAAACTTAAGAAAAAATAAAAAGTAAATTAAGTGATAAAAAATACAAATAAATAAAAGCACACTAGACCTTCATCTTTCATAGTAGGAAGTTAATATTTATTGTCTAAGCCCAAGAATAAAGAAATATATACATAAATATATATAACATTAATAACATGCATAACCTCTTCTATATTACATTTACATTGCATAATTTATATTATATATAATATACATTATATATATTGTCTATAGGTAAATAAGCATGTGTAAATATACATACACATATATAAACATGTTATTCAAAGAAATGAAAATCCCATATTTCAACAATTCTGAGACATACTTTTTTTTATTTTACATTTCAACATCTCCATAATCAGGATATGCCTCAACCCAAGCTGTATCATAGTTTAACTGGCAGCATTTGTTGCATTACAGAATCACAGGCATTGTTGATTTAATGAAATGCGGTCAATACCAATCAGTTGAAGGAGTTCGAAATGGCTGCCTCTGATAAGCTACATGGATGGGGTGGTGAGGGCAGTAAGGGACTGCTATTGTAGTAACAACCTTGTGAAATTATTTGACTCTTTATGTATATGTGTACTTTATTTTACAGAAAGACTTTAAAATTATGTTTTAAAAGTTTTTAACAATCCTGCTGGCTGTTTTGTGGAAAAGAATCACTAGGAGGATAAGATTGGGAAGGAGAAAATGAGCAGGGTTTCTTGCTTGGTTCAGGAGACTGGTGACCGTTTAGTGATAACAGTGGAGGTGGTGGTAATTGGTCAGATTCTTGATACGTATTTAAAATAAAGCTGACCAAGTTTACCAATGTATTGAATGTGGAATATGAAAGAAGAGAATCAAACATGACTACAAGCTTTCTGGCCTGAGAAGCTGGAAGGATGAAGTTTCAATATCCTGAGATGTGGAAGACTATATGAAAAGCAGGTATTAGTCAAGGTTCCCCAGGGAAATAGAACCAATAGGAGATATAGATACAGATGATAGAGATAGAGAGATAAGAGGGGATTTATTATGAAAATTGGCTCATGCAATTATGGAAGTTGAGATGATTCACAATGTGCTGTTTACAAGCTGGAGAACCAGGAAAGTTGGTAATGTTACTCAGTCTGAGGCCGAAAGCCTTGGGTAGGGGAAGGAGAAGAATAGTGTTAAGTCCTAAAGGTCAAAGGCCTGAGAGCCAGAAGCACTGCTATCCAAGGGCAGAAGGAGATGAAAATCACAGCTCCAGACAAGAGTAAGTTTATCCTTCATCTGTCCTTTTGTTCTATTCAGGCCCTCAACAGACTGGATGATGCACACTCACATTGGTGAGGGTGGATTCTCTTTACTCAGTCTACAGATTCAACTTCTAATCTCTTCTGAAAACACCCTCATGCACACACCCAGAAACAATGTTTTACCAGTGATCTGGACATTCTACAACCCAGTCGAGTTGACACATAAAGTGAACCATCACAGCAGGATAAGGAAGGAGGAAGATCAAGAGTGCAGTTAGCGGTGGCTCAAGCCTGTAATCCCAGCACTTTGGGAGGCCGAGACGGGTGGATTACGAGGTCAGGAGATCGAGACCATCCTGGCTAACACGGTGAAACCCCGTCTCTACTAAAAAATACAAAAAACTAGCCGGGCGAGATGGCGGGCGCCTGTAGTCCCAGCTACTTGGGAGGCTGAGGCAGGAGAATGGCGTAAACCCGGGAGGCGGAGCTTGCAGTGAGCTGAGATCCGGCCACTGCACTCCAGCCCGGGCGACAGCGCAAGACTCTGTCTCAAAAAAAAAAAAAAAAAGAGTGCAGTTAGGTCATATAAGTTTGGGTGCCACTTAAACATCTAAGTGGAAGTGATTAGTAGGCAAATTATGTACACAAATCTGGAATGCTGTCCTAGCTAAGCTGAAGATAAAATTTGGGGTTGTTTCTTCACTTTACTACATCCCCCATCTAAACAGTATGGTTATTGCTCACTTGCTTTTATAGATAATAATAAACTAAGTCTTGGTTTTTGTTTATATGCTTGTTCAAAAATAAGTCTTCAAGTATTGATTTTTTTTTTTTAATCAATCAGTATTTGTAAGTTTTTGCCTCTTTCTGGTATTGTCAGCAAACCCTGACCATGCTCATGTAAGACTGCTGTATTAGTCCATTTTCACACTGCTATAAAGAACTACCTAAGACAGGGTAATTTACAAGGAAAAGAGGTTTAATTGACTCACAGTTCTGCATGACTGGGGAGGCCTCAGGAAATTTACAATCATGGCAGAAGGCTAAGGGGAAGCAAGCACATCTTACATGGTAGCAGGAGAAAGGACAAGGGGGAAAGTGCCACACTTTTAAATCATCAGATCTTGTGAGAACTCACTCACTTTTAAGAGAACAACATGAACAAAATCCCCTCCCATCATCCAGTCACCTCCCCCGCAGGTCCCTCTCCTGACAAGTGGGGATTATAGTTTGAGATGAGATTTTGGTGGGGACAGAGAACCAAACCATATTAGCCACATACCTGTCCAGAAAACCTAAGCACGTCTGCCAAAGATGTTGGTTCCTTTATGCAGATTTATTTTATTTTGAGAATTGTGTTAAAAGGAATGTTGTTACCCCTGTTGGTGGAAACAAATACTTCCTACATGGAGAAAAAGCTAAAACCAGATCTCCTATGGCATTGAATCATGGATGCCAAGTTTGTCAACAACAAAATTTAAAAAGCCCTCTGAAACCCTTAGAAACAGTTGCCTGGTACATTGCTAGTCATTTACATTATGTTCAATTTCTTGGAGCCCCTTCCACAAACACATATACAAAACAATGAAACACAGACAAATTTCGTGAGTCAGGTGAATTAACTCCTGCTTGTTTTCTTCAAAGTAACACTAAAGTAAGGTCCTGATTTTTTCCTCTCATCAGATTTTTTTCTCGTCAGACTTCTTAATTCACATTATGCATTTCACTTTGAAGAACACAATAAGAGACACAGAACAAATTCTTTCCGACCAAAAAGACATGTATAAACATGATAAAGTCTTAAGCACCTTGGAGAAAGGCTCTTCATGAACTTTCTTGAGTTCCAGCCAGTCTTTGGCCATCACACTATGGGCAGATCCGACGGACCTCTCCAATCTTCTAAGTGTTGGGATGGTCGTCTAAGATGTGATTGTAAGGTGAGGTACACACCTAGAGGCTAATTCCACACAAGGAGTCACAAAAATACCCACCCAGCAGTTATTTGCGTCTCTGCAATTAGAGGCATTTCTGTTAGTTAATTTTCTTTGATCCTTTTAGAAAATCTGGAGAACTTTCCATTTCTTTCTACATTTATTATTTTGCACTTCCAATTTCTCCACCTTCTTCTCTATCCCTAAGCACTTAAAACAAAATATTTGATCATTTTTATAGCAGTATATAGTTAAACATAAAAGAACAGTGAGTATTTTTCACCAATTTCTACTGACAATTTAAAGACTGTTTTCTACCATTTTTTTTCATTACACCCACACTACCTTTCCCCTCAGTGTTTCTTTCTTATAAAAATGACTCCAGATATGTAATACAGGTGTGCAGTAGACCTACACCCTTAACAAACCGAGACAGCTTAATTACACTGGGATAACAAACAACCCTACATCTCTGTGGCCTAAAGCAGCAAAGCTTATTTCTTGCTTATAATACATTTCCCTCATGTTCCAGTTGAGTGTTCTGTTTTCTGTCACTTTGTCTTCACGCAGAGACCTAGCCTGAGACAGTGAACACAATCTACATTACCCATTGCTGAAGCAATGTGTAGAGACATTATGGCCAAAAAAGTGCACTGGTTCTTAAACTTCCACCTGAAAAGGACATGCATGCCACTGCCATTATATCCCTTTGACCATAACAAGTCACATGGCCAAACCTAAGGGTCAGATAAATACAAATTTTTCTTACAGGTGGGGCACAGAATATTAGTAAACAGTTATACAATCTGTTATACACACTCAAGTACAGAGTTATGATGTATGTGTTTTTATATCAAAATCCCTAGTAATAGAGGAAATTTCTGTTCACTTTGTCTAAGTGTTGTTTAGAAAAACATCTAAATTCTGAGATTCAAAGTCCCAAATTACTGTCTCAACCTTACTCTGTATGTTTGGTTAACAGCTAATGGTATCACATTTTGTAGATAAATAAAGGTCATCATCTCATTAAATGGATATGTTTCAGACCACGGAAAAATGTATGACATGGTTACCAAGGTTCTTCACTTATAATGAAGGTCTGAAAATGTCACCAGGGGAAACCAAGAGCCATTTTCAATCTGAAACAATCAGTTCCAGTTGTGATTGTGCAATGATAATTATGCAATTGTGTTCTATTCCTCTTCCCTAGTGTCACAGATGTCAGGAAATGTGCTTTCCTTTTAATATAACTCTTTATGGCTCAGAAAGATATTTGGGGGCACATGGGGAAGAATGAAGTTGGAGTGGAATAGTGAAAAATGTATGAAAGGAAAATAAATCTCGGGACCCCAAAATTACTAAGTCAAAGAAAAAAGTGAAGCTGGGAATTGTGTCAGGCAAACCTGCCTCCTATTTTATTTCTAAATAAGACAGCTACAAAGATTTAAAAAAAAAAAAAAAGCTATATACATCCCCTACAATTTGTCCACTAGAAAATTCCTTGTGGACTCCAAGATCTTTACCCTAAAACAGTTCTGTTGAATTTCACCCTGACAATGTAAATTGATAGCTTATCTTCATAGGTGGGGGACAAAGGACAGAACTTTGTCCTCCTTCTGCTCACCTGAGACAAATGGATATCTGATTGCTTCCTCTGATGTAAAATGCAGATTCACTGAGCTAGATGAAGGCATAAGTGACTATTCCTCTATCTCCTTCTCACATGTAAATTGTGTATTTGGTGAAAGGCTGATCAAAGACTCAAAAGAGTGCAACTGTTTGTCTCTTATCTACCCACACCTTCTAACAATTTATTTCTCTTTCCCCAATATTTGCCTTTTCCCTTTAAACACTGAAGCCTTTAAAATTATCTTTGGAGAAAGGCACAAACTTGCCTCCTGGGCACACGTCGTTAACCTTGGCAAAATAAACTTTCTAAATTGATTGAGACCTGTCTCCAACACTTTTTGGCTTACAAACATGAGGTCAGGAATTATGACCTTTCCAGTATAATTTGACAAATCAAGCAGTTTAGTTGATTTCCAATCAAGTGTGCATTATCTATCCAGTTTACTCCATCACCACGTTTCTATTCCTGGTCATTTGTGTAGATTAGACTCATGTTATTTCTCACCTAAGCCACTGCACTAGCTTATTCCTTTCCTTCTTGCCTCCAATTTCTCTCTCTCCATTCCAACTTCCACATAGCAGCTATTTTACTAAAGCTCAGTTCTGATGGTTAAAGTTACACATACAGAAAGGAGTTTACTGGCTCCCTATCACTTACAGAATAATGTCCAGTTCCTAAGCACACCCTTTCCTCAACAACTACAGGTCAATCTACTTTTTAGTCTTTATTTTCCAATGCACCTTCTTAGGTTTAATGAAGTATGCAATTGAAAATAGTGAAAATTTTTCAGCAACTAACATCCTCTTATTTTGAAAGATACAAATTTATCTACTCTTCCTTATAAGTGTAAATGTCTTGCTGACTCCAAAGAGTTTTTAATAGACTCATGGTAACAATTAGGCCTCTTGATAGATATGAAAGACAAAAATATCTGCAGTTGATCCTTGATGAACAGTTACATATGTTGCATCCAAAGGCTAAAAGTAGATCTTTTTAAAATTACAGCAAAATAATCACACCACAGTGAGGTCAAGGAGAGATAAGTTAATAATATTTAATTATAATCACAGCAAAATGGTGAATTATTAATGCCCAAACATGAATATATTCTTAAAAGCAATATCTCAGTTTAGACCAGAGCAACCAGTCAACTTAAATTCCAGTTGAGATTTATTTTAGTTCAATTTTGCAAATTGTCCCAATTGAATTTCCTTGGATAGGGAACAGTTTATACCGATAACTAGTTAAAAAAAAAAAAACATAGTGTCCTTGTTGGTTGAAAAGAAAAATGAGAGAGAAAGATCAGAAAAATAATTATAGAATATTTTGCTGGTTTGTGCAATGTTCTATGTTTTCTCCTTCCTGACTTAATCCCTGTCCCAACCCTTCCCAAACTCCCAAAATCTTCATTTTACTCTTCAGAAACCCCAGCTCTATGATAAACAATTCTTCTACATTCCCACAACTTGTCTTCCTTGCACTTTCTGCTCATAATTAACCCTAACTTCCCATGTGGAACACCACTTCCATTACAGCCCTTTTGATAGAAGTGGCATATTTCCTAATTCCCCAAGTATCTCAGGGCTGCAAGTAGGTTCACGTTCCAGACAGTATTTTTCCAGCCTCTGTAAATCCTGGACCTGCTGAGTCTAGCTTTACAGTCTCTATCTTCCTCATTGCCATTGCCATCTGCCACCTCTGTATACCATCTGTCCTTTCTTTCAGATCCTGTCCACCATCCTCAATCCTCATACTCTGTCCAACCCATGAACTCTTACCAAATGACCCTGTCTTCTACTGGGGGAAAATAAACCATCTGATTGGAACTATATAGCCTCAACTTCCCACCATCAAATCCCAAAACTATCATTCTCTCCACCTTTCTGTTGCAATATGGAGATTGTCCCTTATCATCAAAAGCAATTCCTTCATCTGGACTTAGAATATTTTTTCCCTAGAGTCTTCTCCTTAGGAATCAGACACCAGCGAATCTCTCTCTCTCTCTCTCTCCCTCTCTTTCTCTCTCCCTCTCTCTCCCAGACCTCCTTCAAACTAGCATTATTCATGTCTCTCCAAACTTAAAAACGAAACAAAGAGTAGAATAAAATATTCCCTTAATCCTATAGTCCTTTCAATCCATCACCTTATTTCTTCCCTTTCTTCTTCTGTTACCCTTCTTTATTTGGCTTTCTTTACTTTCCTCCCACTCTTCACTCTAAATCTGGCTCCTGGGCCCACCATCCCACTGACACTGCCCTTGCCAAGGTCATCATTGACCTCCATTATACTATATCCAGTGAATGCATTTGAACTTTCAGCTTACTTAATGACTCAGCATCTGCCAGTTATAGAGGAGAAATAATCCTCTATAAATAATCTTCAGTGAAATAATCCTTTACTTAAAGCACTGTCTGGCATCATCTTTTGCAACTCGATTTCTGTCTTATTTCTAGGCAATATTTTCTCTATTAATCATTAACTATTGGGATTTTGGGGTTTTGTAGGGAGGTCTCTGTCTGAAGTACTGTGCTCTTCTCACTTCACCCTCTCTCCACGTCATCCACCCCGATGGCTTCACAGTAGACACAGTTAGTGGCTGCACAGCTCTCTTCAAATCATCTTTACCAGTCTCTGTGCCTCTTCCCTGGCTTTAGTTCACTTTTGCTCCCAGTGACCCTCAGAGGACTTCCTGTGGGGTTTAGAACCGGTCTTATTCCATTGCTGGGATGACTCGTAGGAACTTGGTGTGGGGTGATAAGGCTGACTCACATTAAATGAGGTGGAGGTACCAGAGTAGTCTCACCAGAGTTCTAAGGAAGAGATTCAAAAGCCCAAGATGTGGGTATGCCAAAATAGTTCTATATTATAACTGAGGACCCACCAGTGATGGAGAGAAAAAACCAAGGTCTGATTCACAGATAGACCAGCGTGGTACACTAGTATAAACAAAAATAGCCTGCTGCTGCATGACAGAGGTCCCAGCTTTGAACAGGAGTGCACCTGGTCACCCACTTTGTGTGAAGAGAGTCACTTGAAGGAAGGATAAGCATGGACTTCTGAGCAGTGCAGAGTGGATCGTTTGGAATTGGACCATTTGGATTGGAAGATTGGCAACAAAGAGATCGGGAGTAGAAACAGGTTCATGGACCTACAGGAATGGGCAAACTGTGTATCATGTATTAACGTTCATTAGGGAGTATTGACTCTAGAAAAAGCTCTATAAAACTGGTTGGACAGGATGACTTAACGGGTAAATGTCAGGTGGCCCTGGCCACACTAGGGCTGGCACATTGGGCCTCCTCAAAGAACAGTCATGGATATTCAAATGGAGGCTCTGCATGAGCCCAGTGGAAGGGTCTCCCTCCCAGCAATGCTGATCTAGTTACTGCCACTGCTGAAACCTGTCTGAAAGATGTCCAGTATGCTACCATCTCTCAAGAAGACACCGTTTAGTTGCAAATAATTCCTTTTCTACCCTGAAAAGGGAAGTGATTTGTCTTATCCAGTAATAGCATATTTTCTGAGTATAGGTTTGCCTTTCTGCCCACAGTGCCTCAATCTACACCTACTATTCAAAGACTCACAGAGTACTTGATTTACTGACATGGAATCCTGAACAATATTGCATCAGACCAAGAAGCCAACTTATGACAGAGGGGGGTCACAGAACAGATGCGTGAGTATGGAATCCACCAATTCCCACATACTCTATAGCCCAGACATTGCTATTCTGATAGAGATTGGAACAGTTTCTTAAAGTCACAACTGAGGTGCCAGCTTAGAGACAATACATTATGAGGTTTCAGTGTTGCTTTAGGATGTAGTATATACCTTATACCAATGGTCATTATGTAGTAGTGTGTATCCAATGGTAGAATCCAGTGGTAGGGTATATGAATACAGGAGTCAAGGGGTAGAACTAGAAAGAGTCCATTCACTTCATTCCTACTGACTCACTTGTTATTTGGGAAATTTGTGCTCCTAGAAACTGGACCTAAGACAGGCTTCAATTACAATCTCTATGGTGACAAAACCCAAAACTATTATCTGACCCACAACTTTCTTATGAGTTCCAAATCTGAATATCTAACCACCTGCCTGATATTCAAATTAGATACCTCACAGGTACTTGCAAGCTAATATGCCAAAAACAGCAGTCACGATCTCTCCCTTCCTGCAGGATATCATTATAAGTGAAGAATATTGCCATCAACTCAGGAGCTCAAGCTCGAAATCTGGAGTCTTCTTCAAAAATTTTTGATCCTTTATCTACCATAGCCAATCAACCATCATGTTTTAGCAATTTTATTCTTCTAATGTCACTCATATTTTGCAATCGGAGGATGTTAGCCTACTGACACCAACCGAATTCAAACTCCATCATTTCCCAATTGGATCATTGTGACAGCCTTTATGGTGGCAGCCTCTAAAATGGTCCCCAATGATCCCTGCCTTTTGATGTTCACACCGTTGTGTAATCCTCTCTACTTTTGCATCCAATAAATAGAATACAGCAAACATGACGGGATGTCACTTCTACATGGGTTAGAAAACACACCCTGAGTTTCATCTTGCTCTCAGTCTGCCATCTGCGTGGAAACAAGCTGTGTCACCTGGGTTACTCTGCCCTATGGAGACATGACAAGGAACTGAGGGAAGCCTCCAGCAATAGCCAGCAGGGAACTGAAGTCCCCAGTCCAACAGTCCATGAGGAACTGAATCCCACACGTAGCCACATGAGCAAATGTGGATTCTCCCTCAGTTATACCTTCAGGTGGGAGAGCAGCTCTGTCTGACATCTCAATTACAGCTTCATGAGATCCTGAGCCAATGACACCCAGCTAAGGAACTGTGCACCCAAAAAAGTGAATTTTACTGTATGTAATAATTTTTAATTATGGGAATAATATAGTGTTTCTTAAGAGATACTGTAGCATGCATTTGCACTGAGTTAGATGTAGAAAGTGAAAGGATAGATCAAAGACAGCAATTATAATGGAGCCTAATGTGAAGTCAGAAGCTCAGAATAAGCTCAGAATCAAGATACAATCTCTCTAACCACGTATCTCTGGTTTTGGGCAGATTTACATCAGTAAAATAGTGTATCATCTAATACATGTATTAAGCAAGCATAGATTAGGGACTCTTCAGGTTAAGAAGCTCTTTTGGGAAGAGGAAAATTAGCACGTATCTGGAGGTCACTGAAGTTTGCTGAAACCATTGGGGCCAGTGAGACTGGTAAGACTCATTGTTAGATGTCATCTCCTATGACAATAACAGACTGATTAAATCTAAAAGGGAGATCTCAAAATTCTAAACTGGAAAAGAAAGCAATTTGCAAAATACAAATTGAATTTCATTTCCCTGTCTACCCTCATACACATAAACACATCAAGGCAGAGGTAGAGCAGAAGGGAACAAGGCAAGACTTCGACCAAGTCATCTGCGTTCAAATGCTGACCCCTTGTGTCTACAAGTCATTATATCACGGTATTCTGTACTTAACCATCTGGTTTTTCAGCTCTATTTGTGTAAGAGATAATGAAAGAACCAATGCAAACAAATTTGAAATATAATTCAGCCTGGGGAATTGTACTTGGCACAGAAAATGTGTTGGCTGTGCTTCCATTCACCTCTGCCTATCTGCTGTCCACCTGGTAGGTATTAGTCACTTGTTCCATTTCTCCCAAGAAGAAATACAATCATCAGACGCAAATTAAGCCAGCGTATCCCCCACAAACTTAAGCAAAAATAAATGAAGACTAAAGGAAAAGTTGAGTATGCTTAATTTCTCACTAGGTCAAGCTCTGATTGTGAGAATATTTACTCAGCCTGCTGCCTGATTCTCATTCCTTCGAATCTGAATTCTTTTCATGGCACATGAGCCACTGCTTGCTTTCATGGTTAAGTTAATGCATGGATTTGCTTCTCACACCATTTGATTGATGTCTTGCTTGGTCTTGGAGAGGTAATGAGATTACCACTTAAAAAATATAACCATTAGTACATGATAAAAAAATCATATTTGGAGAAATTGTCAAATGTTGCATTTACTCATCTATTCATTCCACACATTTGACCATATCCATGGCTGTAAGAGAATAATCATTGGTTCCTTCCTCGTCCCAATGCCCACTTCCCTCATATACATACAGACTCATCACTAGAAACTATCTATGTCATTCTTCATTATTGCTTTAGGGCTTGTGGTACCAGCCTTTTATATTGTCCCTTGGCCAGTCTTCCTACACACTCAAAATGTAGATTTGCCATAAAGCTGCCAGCCTGACAAAGGCAGGGCTATTAGTTCTACCAAGGTCACAAGGGTAAGTGTAAAATTACATTCAAGTAGGGATTACAATCCAATTCCTTCAGTCATTAATTCATTCAACAATTATGTATTGAACATTGTTTTTTCTAGACCCTACGATGAATAAACAAAGATGCTTGCCTTCAGGGAGCTCATCTTCAGCTGAAGGAGACTGATGGCAAATTTAGAGTAAATTAGTGAATTATATAGTTCAGTAGAGCAGGATAAAATGGATCAGCAGGAAGAGGTATACAATTTTAAACACAGTGTTTGATCAAATTGAAGACATCAACATTTGTAAATCACACCATTATTTTCTGGACCAGTAAGAAAAATAATGCCAATTAAATTGTGCTGCAATGCCTAAAATGGTAGTTCTGTGGCTTTGAAATGAATTTCATAAATCAGCAAGGATCTGGCAATTTCTTCTGCTCTCAGGTGCAATCCTTAGAAAGTTAAAGGCCATCCTTTGTGTGTTTCTCAGTAGCAAAATGAAACTCAGCTTCTTCTCCTTATAGGTAGCCTCCTTATGCAGGCCCTGTAAAGCACATAGTTGTTGCTTTCAAAGGCCATGTAGAAATGAAAAAAGAAAAGCATATTAATATTAACATCATTATTTTCAAACCAAACTCCTCCCAACCCCCTAAAAAAGTAGAAAGCACCTTAATTTCAGAATATAGAACAGAACTTTAAACTGAAAACAGTTAACATCATTTTATAAAAAAAAAATAAATAAGTTGTCCTACTTTCTCATTTTCCTATCTTTGGTTAAAGAATTTATTTTGGCCAGGTGCCAGTACTCTGAGATTCATTTGGGAAATTGCAATCTACAGCTGAGGTCTTCAAATTTTTATCTTGTGACCCCCAAAAGAATTTTTTAAATCTGTAAATGTGTTTTTTTAAGTGAGGTTAAAGATTTTCATCATCATTTTAATAACTGCAAACTATGTATGGGTGTATTGTACATGTTGCTATTTTAAAATAAAACTGTTATAGCTCTTTTAAAAAATATGAAATTGTGATCATTCTTCTAGAAACAAAATATTTCCTTCAATACCAAATGTAAGCTTCATTGCCCTATTCCCACGCCTTTCTTCATACACAATAACTTTTTGTCTCAATGCTCAATTACAGTATCATAATTTTAAAGACATTTTAAATGGCAATGAAATCAAATTATGCAGTACCAAAATGCACATAACTCAGTGAAGCAATGATACTATGAACAAGTACAACAGGATTCCCATAGGCTAAGGGCGTTTGCAGCATGATTGTGAAACACATCCCATTTTCAGGGATGTGAAAATGTATGAAATATACCACTTAGAATTGAGGAGATATGGCTGGGTGATCTCAATGAGAAGGAGTCATATGCCTAACTATGAGGGAAGAGCTGATCTATGCTAGCTTGCAAGCAAAAGAGAGAATTCAATTCAATCTTATGTATGGGACTAGCTGCCTTTCCATTTTATAATTAGGGTCTGTCCCTTGACAAGTCTCCAAATAGACCTGAAATATGGACCTGGCTTAAAGGCAGGTAGGCAGAAGCCAGGCAGCAATGGGTCTCCAAGGACAGTGGTTCTCCAAGTGTGGCTTCCAGATCATCAGCCCCAGCCTCACCTGGGCACTTGTTGAAAATGTAAATTCTCAGGCCCTAATCTAGCCCTGCTGAATGGAAAATGTGGGGGTGGCCCAGCACTCTGTTTTAACAACCCCAGCTGGTTTCAATATGTGCTAACTGCCTCAATAAAAAACCCTAACCAACAATGAAACAGCAGATGAGTTATGTTTTTCTATTTCCTTTTTGTTTTCCTATTTGTCTATGAAGTCATATTTAAACTTCCACGTTCTTCCCAGGTGTCCTCAGAGGAATTAAGGAAAGAGGCCTGTGTTTGCTTGAGCCAGAATGTCTAGGAGGGCACACCTGGAGGGCATCATGGTTGTGGTGGCGGCAGCTACTCCATATTAGTGAGAATTAGTAAGGAAGAAGAATCTTGGGGAGTAGAGCCTTGGGTTCAGTTTGGTCTCACATGGAGGACTGTACATTACCACCATCATTTGTTAAATTTAGGGGATTTCAGTTGGTTTTATCAAGGCATTGTTTTCTAAGGTAAAGGTAATTTTTGGTTGGGAGAAGGTATTAAATCCATGAAATCACATTATGAGAAAGTTGTTTTCAACTTCCCAGCAATCATTACAATGTCTAGAGAAAGTCTCCATTTAGTGTATTCAACACATCTTTAACACTTAACATAAGAAGAGAAAGATTTAGGCTCAGTGCCTCGGTAGGCTCATGCTTCTAGCTAGAATTCAATAATATTTTGTTGTTTTCACCATTATTTCTCTTCCTGGATGTCATTTTTTGTGACAGAGGATACTGGTTTTCCACTTGAAATCATTATCTGAAATTTCAATCTAAAGAAAGTTTATTTAAATAAAACAAGCACCATTTGAAAGAAAAACACCCAGAAAGGGATAATAGAGGTGGTTTAAGGATACAGTATGTAAATGGGAACCACTATATTAAGAAGACTGTGGGTTGTTATCCTGGCACTTACACTAATAAGACTTCAAATTCAAAAAGAAAATTCTTACTTCGAATCTGACCTTCCGGCTAGCTTTCAGGTTTCAAACATAGCATCTTGAGCCTTAGTGAGTTATACACTGGTTTGTAAAAACCAAAACAACAAACCAAAACCGAGTAGGATGGAGGGGTGGGGTGGAGGGTTGAGGGGATGGGAGTAGGCAGGAATGAAAGGAGATTGAGATTAAGATTTCTAGAATAACATTTTTTAAGATAAAAACTTGAATTAAATGTATGGTAAGTCATACTTTCTAATGACAAGGGGACAAATAAGAAGACACAACTCTCCATTACTAAGAGCAATTAAAGTACAAATAATTCCCTCTGAGAATGATGATTATTTACATGCTGGACACAAATTATCCTTCTGCATATAATCTTACAGGCATTTGGACTTAAAAAAATCTAGTTTTATTAGTCCTAGGATCAGGATTTCTCTACTGAACTATTCCTGCTAATTGTTTTTCTAATTTCATATGCATCTCAAGTATACTCACTGAAGCTTCCTTAGACAAACATAGCAAGGGTAGATTTTGAATATGAATTACAGACGATTTCATGTCCATTATCATTCATTTAGTAGCAAGCATCGTAAGTTCAGCATATAGACTTACAGCTGTAATATAAGTTAATTTCTAAATGGAAAATGGTCACAGTATATACTGTGTAGAGCTTGGAGCAAATCTTATAGCTTACTGGTTTGGAAGATGTGAAAGTTTCTCGTAAAGTCAAGTAAGTGATACTCAAAGTGGGGAGTAACTTCACACTGATGCTTCAATGTGAAGAGGTTATACAGCTGGGGTAAACAACAACAGCTCTTAGGCAACCAAGGAGGATTTACCTCTATTCTTCTCTGTTAGCCATTGCTCCTACTGGGATCTGGCAGTCAACAGAGTGAACAAACACATCATGAATGTTACTGGATTTCAGAGTCTATTAGGAGCCAACAAGCTGATTCAATCCTTACTAACAACCCACAGTTCCAAAGATTCAAAGCCAAGATATCTGAATTACTAACTCATTAAAAACAGAAATAAAAATTGAATCAGCTTAGAGCGACTCAGAACAAAGATGAAAAACAAGTTAACCACGGTGGGGAGGGTGGGGGGAGAGCGGGGGTTGACGGCAGAGGGGGCAAGCTGCTTTCAGCCTCAAGTTCTTTCTACAAAAGGACCTGAGCTGAAATGAAACAGTTTGCCAGAGGCTTCTAGAGATAAAGGTGGACTCCCGCAGAAAATGTTCCAGATCCTGGGAAGACAACAGCGCAAATTAGATAAGAGTGTGTCCTTGTTTAATAGTTGGCATTAGGTGCTGCAAAATATAACATTGAGGCTGGCTGGGCACGGTGGCTCAAGCCTGTAATCCCAGCACTTTGGGAGGCCGAGATGGGTGGATCACGAGGTCAGGAGATCGAGACCATCCTGGCTAACACGGTGAAACCC
>NW_012115488.1:15027201-15129517 GCF_000951035.1 Colobus angolensis palliatus | reverse complement strand
AAAAAAAAAAAAAAAAAAACATTGAGGTAAATAGCACAGACATGGCTTTCCTTCTTTCTCTTAACACTGACTGCTTAAAAATTCTTCCCCAGTCATTGTTTCCTGTTCGATTACCATAAAGTCTTTCTGTGATGCTTTCCGGGTTGAAAGGCCATGAGTGCAAGCGAGACTTTTGAGTGTCTAGGGGTTGAAGATAGGATCCTAACCCACAGAGCTCAAGGCACTTTGTCTCTTTCCACCTATAGCCTGTCTACCTGTGTCTCTCAGGAACCTAGGGGGAATTCTTAGAGGGCCACCCTGGGGCAGAGCCACACTCGGTTTACTAGGTTTATGTGTTCTCTGCAGCAGTGAGCTCAGAGGGTCAACTACTCGCTGTACCTGGAAATCAAACACAGAAGAGTTTCTGTCCTCAGCAGGACTCACCTTAGCTCTCCTCCAAGGAAAAGTGTATCCATAACTGGTAGTGGATCCACTTGCATTTAACGAGGATATTTGTATTATTTGGCTACATTCCTATGACTTCAAGTTTTATGTTAGGTATCCCTGTCACTTAAACTCTGGGGCTTTGTCCAGATACAACTGTGTTCCTCCAGTGAAACAAATTTGGATCTCTTCACACTTCTGGGTTTTCCCCCAGCTCACTGTGTGATGTTAGCTTAATCACTTCATTCTCCCACTCTTCCATTTCCCATCTATCATGTGCAATGTTATGACCAATAATGAGTGCATAGCAATACCTTGAACTTACAAAAGGCCTTCCTTCCAGGAAACTCACGGTACTTCATGAGGGTGAGTTGGTATCCTTCACAAAATCTCAGTGAGAAAGGTTTTGTTATTTATACTGTTTTTATACTTGGTTCTATTTTTATAGATGCACCAAAATGATTAAATAATTTTCTTGGGGTCATAAGTTATCATATTTTCTTGGTAGCATGTTATCAAAAGCCTTTGATGGTGCTCTTCTGGCAATGCTACTCAAATCAAGTTGCACAGCTAAAGTACCTAGTGTTGGTACCTGGCAATAGTCAAAAACTTTAATAATTGCCTATAAAGCTGGAGACACGGCCCCTCATTATGTTAGCACATATTAGGAAATATGTTTTGCTACTTTTTTCTTCCAGTAATAGTTATTATTTCCCAGTCAAATGCAGCTTCTGTTGCTGTTACTGAAATGTAGCAGAGTGCCCATGAGCCAATGCCTGGCAGTGCACTCCAAGCAGCCTCCACTGTCACAACACAAAAAATCAAACCATCTACAGAGCCAGAATGGCACATAGAGGAAGACAGAAACATGAGAAATAGCCTTGCCAAAGTCCAAAGGTCTGAGCAAGAACACCAGGAGCCAAGTCTCTAGAGCACAAACAACCAGGCAGAAGGGCTCCCAGGAACAGGATGTTCTGCAGCATTTCCAAAAACCCCTAGCCTCTGGGCAGGGCATCCATTGCTCACCAAGCACCCTCTTCGCAGGGGCTCACCTCCAGAAAAAGAAACGTAATATACTACGGAATGAGCAACAAGCTATCCACCAAATCACATTTCTACATATTGAAAAGTGAATCTCTTTAGACTAAAATCTCAGAGCAATGTTGTTTGGGGGAGAAGTGATGTGATCAACTTTTCCCACTTCAGACTCAGAGTTCAATACTTTCTATTATCTAAATATACCTGTTAGGCCTTGTGAGTTACCTATATTGTAACCACTACCTACTGAAATTTATAAGTTCTAATAATACCATAAACAAGGATTACAAAGGAAGAAGGAAGGAAAGAATAGGATAATAAATGAAGCAAAGCATAAAGAAAGCAGAAGTAAACCAGCGTAAGGTAGCATATAGCATTAAGTCATAAGTCAAAGAACTATGCAGAGTCTTACCTCAACAATATTTGAAACTGAAATTTGAAGTGCATAAATGCATTTGAAATATGAAAGCAGAATAAAAATAGGTTTGTTTTGTTTGTTTGTTGAACGTTTCAACCTAAGAGAAGATGATGCCGAGAATTTCTTAATGATTATGGTCTAACAATGGTGTGTCATAACTTTCAGGAATAAAAACATGGACACTGTTAGTAAAGTCAAGTCTATTTACTCCTTTTATTTCTCATTCCAAAGCTTTCGTCCCAGCTGTGCCTCCAGCAAGAAGTGCTGGATAGACTAGGCTAAGACAGAAAAAAGTTAAAAGTTTTCCTTAGCTATAGAAACATAAGAAAAAATTTCAAGTACTAACGTTTTATATGTGTTCAAAATGTGTGAGGTATTCTCTTGGGTTCATGTCTTTGCTAATGCCCAGAAGACTTTGTAAAGACAGAAAGCAAACTAATGAAGAGAGAAGTAAAACGATTGATTTGATGTCAGAAATCAAGTCCAAAGATGTACAGATTTGTAATGAAGAAAAAGGTTCAGGTTGCTGGATTCCCAGCACAGCAGTCCAGTTTTGAACTTGGAGGAGGTAGATGCCAAACAGGACATTAACATTGAACTCCACAGAAGTGAGCATCATAACCACGGTGCACAGACGTGGCTACCTGCATTACAGAAGATCCACCTGGTGTCCCCAGATCCCTCCAAACATAGATGGAATCACAGGAATTCAGACATCTTGTTTCCCAGCTACTGTGTCCCGAGTTTTGTGGCATCTTACTCCCAGTGTTACTACAGACATAAATGGTGTCCTAATATTTTTTCCCTTTCTTCAGTATACTATGAAGTTCGATGTCAATTGACATAGTACCATAATAAAGTACGTAAAATATAATTTTACCTATAATTTGTTACCATTATAGGAATATATGGAGACCATAGTTGGTTCTTACCATTAAATGAAAGACTTCCTTTTTTTCTTCTCTTGATTGAAAATAGAAAAGGGGAAACCATGCTAAAATGGAGTTTGCATCAGAGCTTAATGGCATATTAAAGTGTCTATGGGTGTGTGTGCGTGGTTGTGTGATTCATTTCCACTCTCATGTTAGAAGAGACCCTTGGAATCAGAGTAAGTTTTACTTTGTTTTAGCTCAGTTTCATTTTTAGGGTTCCATGGTATCAGGGTTAAATTAATCCATTTAAATTGCAAGCCCAAATGTTTTTCAAGTGTCTTTTTTTCAAATACTTTTCATCTAACATTGTGAAGATCAAATGTAAACTCCTAGCTTCTGCAAAACAGCTCTTACCCTAGGGTCCTGCATATTAAATATTTACTGAATTAATGAAACTCTTCCAAGTTTTACTCCCAAAACATACTTTCTGGTGATTCACAGTTTTGAAGTGTGATCTTCTACTACTTGATTAACAGACATGAAATCTAAGTCCTCAGATATTAAAGGAAGAACCGGGACTAAAAGTCATGTCTCCTGACTCCAAATTGAGCGTTTTGAGGTCCATCTCGTGCTTTACCCCAAATCTCTATTCCCAAAGTGAATTAAAACTGTGTGACTCAGAATTAGACATCTGGAAAAGCATTTTGGGGACAAAGAACAGTAATAGCAAAGGTCTACAGTAAAAGCTCACAAGAAACTGCAGAATGCCTTAACACTGTGGGTTTGATGTGCTCCTTCCAATGAGAACCTCTAGAGGGCAGTGCACTCTTCATAACAGACAAGTTCTGCCAGGGGTTTGCAAGAGCTCTGGGAGTGAAAACCTAAAATGTTTGGCATACTTTCTAACAGCTTTAAATCAAACAGGGCACACAAATATCTCAGGCCCAGTGCAATTTTTGGCTGTGTTGGAGAAGAACGCCACTTAACTATGTATTTAGCTATGGGCTTTTTCTCTTTTTCCCTCTCTCCCTAAGCATGAAGGCTCTAATATTTAATATAAAATGAACTTGAAACTTCCCTTATAATCTAACCTAATACACTGAAGTAAAACATACATATTGGTAAAAGTGGAAGTAAAGAACAGAAAGAGAACAGAAGGCTTGCAGAGAACTACTGCTGGTTGAGAGTTGGAGTCAAAATAGGGGGCAGCGGGTGGCAGGAGCTGAGGTTTAAGAGATAGACAGGAGACAGCCACAGGAAAGGAGGTTGAATTTCCTGGTGTAGATTGAGAATGACTTTAGCAAGAGAGGGACTGGGTCAGGTTAGTGTTTTACATATAAATCATTCAGGTAGCTCTGGAGAGAGAATGGAGTGGGCCAGTCTAGAAACCAGGAAGCCATTTGGGAGACTGTCATATTGGTCCAGTTAAAAGAAGGTACATTTGAGATAGGGTAGTGGTGGTAGGAGGGGAGTGGAGAGAATGGGTTTGAGAAATGCGTAGGAGGGGAAATCATCAGAATGTAATGATCAGTTGGATAAAGGGAGTGAGGAGAAGAAAAAAGTTAAGGCAGACATTTTATAACTTTTGTCACTGGGTAAAGAGAAGGCAACAGAACAAATAGAGGTTTAGGTTGGAGGGAAATGATACATGTAGCTTTTGAGCAATTGAATCCGAAATGTCTGAAGAGTGCCCAAGCAAGGCTGCCCAGGAGGTGATGGAATTGGTGAGCCTAGAGCTTGGGGGAGAAATTTGAGATGGAGATTGAATTAGAAAGTCATTACCATACAGGTGGTAACTGAAATCCTGAATCTAGAAAAATCCACCCAAGAAGAGTATCAGTAATGAGAGGAGCAGTGGGCTAAAACAGAAAGGTAGGTAACCCCAGCATGTAGATGGTGGGTGGAGGGAGAGGAGCCCATGGTTGATAAGGAACAGAAACAAATGAGGCAAGCTGAGAGAATATAATATGACTATCACAGACAGTGAGTGGTGCACACAAACAACATGGCCAAATGCCCCAGAAACATACAGTGAGACAAAGATTGGAAAATGTCCACTGGATTTTCCAGCACTGGATTTTCCAGCTAGAATATGGGTGGCCTTACCAAAAGCAGAAGCCAGATTGCAGAGGGTGCAGAGTGAATGGCACATTAAGTGGTCACATTGAGTATAGGTAACTCTTTAAAGATGTTTGGATGAAATAGAAGAGATAGGACATTACTAAGGGGATATGGGGCTCAAAGGTAGACTTCTTTTTTAATGAATGGGAAGGAGATAGTAAGCTTGTAGTCTGAAGAGGACACAACCCTGCAAGAGGAAGATGTTTCAATAGGGAGGATGGCTGTGGAGCCCAGTCTTGGCATGGGGAACTGGGGTCAGCCTGGAACAAAAGGAGACACTGTATCTTCTGAAACTGGAGAACGATAATGCAGGGTGTGAGTGGAGCTCTGTTCCTAGGGGTGGGGGAGGCAAGAAATGGAAGGAGCTCATGCTCATTTGCCTCTATAGAAGGATAATGAATTGAGATATCATTTTTGATATTGCATTTATGCTGTAGCAGAGTCTCCAGTGGATGAACAAGTCAGCCTTTGTATTGTGCGCTCCTGATCTTGCCTCCAAGGGTAAGGATCACTTTTGTGCTTCTGGGTGAAAAACAAGTTTCTGGGACACTGAGGTAGCAGCTCCGTCCTAGGCTTTTGTTTGAAGTGGTTATTTAATTGGGATTCTACGAATAGTCACTACTATGCCCACTGTGTGGCTATATTCATACCTGAGGAGGTGACATTGTAGTTGAAGGAAGTGAGTGACAGGGCCATGGGGGTGACTCTTCTGGAACAGAGAAAGGGGCCAGTGGCAGAAAGTTGTGCAGCAGGCTGAAAACAAGGCCTTTCCAATACAGTTCCCTGAAGATGGCAGGACCTCCGACGGGGTGGCTTATGGATGTGAAGGGTCCTGAGTTTCCCAGTAGTGAGAACCAGGCCACCTCACCCAAGTTGCACTATGGGTGGAGGTGGGTGGGCGGGCTTATGAATAGAACTTCCAGCCTTTAAATGGACCTTTCTGGCCCAGACAATAAACAACTAAGCAGTGACTGTGACAGGCTAGAGAAAAGAGGTCTCTCCTAGAATTTTCTGCACTGAGCAATCCTCCAAGGATGCCTGACTGCCCCTGGAGAGCAGGACCTCCAATAATGACTGCTACTGACCCTTGCCACACTCTGGAGGGAGAATTTTACACTTGAATTAACAATGAACAACAACAACAACAACAACAACAAAACTGTGCTATATGACATTTCTTGCACCTGAGTATTATAAAGAAACTTCAGCCCCAGTGCAACTCAATTTTCTGAATAAAGTAGGTAGCAAGTTTGCTAATAGTGAAGAACATATGAAATGGGTGTTGAAGTGAGGGTCTGAGACCCATAAAAATATTTTTAAAATATAGAGTCTTGGACTCATGAATTCAAAGAACGTTGATGTTGGAAGGGACCTGCTGCTTCCTCCAGTTGAAGCTGCACTGTACCCCTTTTGCATGTATTTTTAAAATCAGAATAAATGAAGCTCAGAGAGGCTGAGGGTTGCATTTAAGGCCACACAGCTTAACAGAGCTTATGCCTGTTCTCTCTCATTTTGCCTTCAGTCGGAACAGAAACCCTTTCCAGCAGCCCCCCTGAGCAATCACTGTGCTGAGTACACCCCTTGCCCACCGCTGTTGCTCCACACAGAGGCCTCCCCAACTCCAGGTCTCACCACAGAAGCTTGAGCAGTCCAGCTCCCTACCCACAGCTGACCTCCAACAGCAGGAAGAAGGAGCTTCAGCTTTGGACCTGGTCCCTGGCCCCACCTGACTCCAGGAGGCTGCCCAGATCAGAACCAGGAGGATGCTGATTTCATTCGGGAAGACCAAGCAGAAAAAATAAGTGAGAAAGCTCATGGGCCCCCATTCCTTTCCATTCACTTCACTCACACAGGAGGAAACTGAGGCCTCCCAGCAGGTCAGAGACTTGCCCGGCCACCTAGGGCGACTAAGTCAACAGGAAAAGGCTGCTCATTCTGGTTTTTCTTTTTCCAAGCCTCTTTTCCAAACATAGAGCTCCTCATCTGACTGTGCAGAAAACAGCAAAAGCCTCCCTGTATTAAAGTCCCACCAGGAACACACTGTACAGGTCACTCTAACTTGGGCACACACTGAGTCCTGGAAGTGCAGGCAGAGCCAGAGGAGCCCCAAGCCCCTGACCCTGCCCCTGTTAACTGGGTCACCACTTCACACTCAGAAGTGGGAGGGGAAAGGCAACAATTTGCACCTCGTTGATGGGATATTCATGGAATCAGGGAATGGCAAGGAGAGATGCTATAAAAAGACAAGACCTTCTTCCCTTATAAAATTGGCAGCTCAAGCCCCAGGTCCTTAGAGAGAGAAAGGCCAAACAACAAGGACCAAGGCAGCAATCAGCATGCTGAGCGATAGTGGCCAAAAGGAAACCACCTGGCTGGAGTCAAAGGTACAAATGGAACCCAAGCCAGGAGACCAAGTTATGTGGAGAAGGAAAAGACAGGGCTGGGCAGAGCCAGAAAAGGTTGTTAGGATACCTTTACAGCAAATTCAAGCCTCAATGGGATGTATGTGAAGGCATGGGACAGCTCAGCAGGTCCTTGTGGAGCTGCTAAGGAGCCTATGCAGTGTCACCAGTTTGAAGTGTGAGCCGGACAGTTTTCTTCATTATCCTCTCCCTGACATGCACCTAGAGATAAAACTACCCCATCAGGTCACATTCGTGGACTTCCATGTCATCGCTCTGTCCTCAAGTTTGGACTCACATCTCAGTTTCTGGGACTTGTAAGACCCGATATCTCAAAGGAAGGCACAATATTCTGCATGCAACATGATTTTAGATGTACACAACCATTTTTATTTTAATATATTTATTTTTATCATCACCCACTACTTAGGATAAGCAATATTAATTTTATTTATCATTTAAAAATTTACTAAAGTTAAAAAAAAGCCTAAATCAATTTAAAGAAAGAAAATTATTCCAGCAAAATTAATGAAGGTGATATACAACAGCCATAAGTCTGGGAAATGCTGCTCAAGGTACTCCCAAACAAGGGGCAACACTGGCTGCAGAATGAGCTGTGTCTCACCATAAGCCTGAAGGAAAAATACAAGGCTGAAACATGGTCTTGTAATAAACTGTGTGAATTCTCCTACCCTCCATGGCTACCCCTGAGGTTTGTTTTGTTTTGTTTATTTTGGGAGAAGAAGGCTTTTATTGATCTCTTGTATAAACTTTCCAGATGGGCATATTTGATTTTCCTATTTTACAACTGGGGGACTCTGAGGCCTTCTTTATCCCAGATCACTTACAGAGCCAGTGATTAGGTGAGCGGTGAGGGGCTTCTGGCTCCTAATGAAGTCCTCCTATAGAAGAAGCAGAAAAGTGTCAGGAGTGACTGTTCCACCTTCTGCCAATGACATGTTGACTGTGTGATAAGAAACAAACTTTGGCCCATGAATGATTATATCCCCATCTTTCCTCTCCATCTCACTATCATCTCAGGCTGAAAAAACAAAACCAGTTAGACAAGGATTTAATCCATAGTAATCTCTGCATTGAAAAGCCTTCCAAATCTGTGACATTTCTGTCTATAAACCCATCAGGCAGGGATAGTGCCAGGACAAAGATGAGATTCAGTAAATACGTAATGTTGTCAACAAAATAATTTCCTTAAACTCTGACCTTTGATTCAGCTAGTTACTTGTAGAAAACAAATAAAAGCATATTTAAAAAGTATGTTTTTATATGCTGGTGACTATATAAAAACAAGGAGAATTAACTGCAATACAGCATGGGCTGATTAATTGAATTGAAAAACAGGAATGATTTGGTGTTTTGCCTAAAATAACTGAAAACATGAATGATGTAGTATTTTTGTTTAAAATAACTGAAATGTTTTTCAACAAGTTGATTGAGTTCATTACTGCTGTTGGTACAGGCTCTGCCTGTGTTTCCTGGTTGCATAACTTAGAAGTGGGGGATGCCACATACTTCCCCTTTGTCATCTTCTCCTACCTCCTCCTTCGGTTTGGTTTCATGGGGCTCTGCATGTAAGAAAGGAAACAAGATTAACGCAGGCAATCTGACATTTAAGGAAAGATAAAGGAGAACTAGATGTGGAATCATTAAACCGGGTTTTAGTCTCTTCCCCTGGTCCTCAGTTTTCCCATGCATAAAATAAGGTGACAGGACTCCTGAGTCAAGGTTTCTTAACCTGTAGTCCACACCCTTAGCTACAAAAACCTTCTAAAAGTGAACATAAAAATCTTTCCTGGAGATGGAATCCATAATTTTTATCTGATTTGCAAGTGACATCAACTGTTGTCCTAGATTATTTTTAAGGTCACTTCCTGATCTAGTATTTTATTATTGTCACAGGCAGAAAATCCCAGCAGACATGCAGTGGCACGGATCCAAGTGACAGAGACAGGCTCAGTAGTTACTGCTTTCCTTATTCTTCTCCCGATGCTGAGCACTCATGACTCTTCACCCTCTCCCAAAGTCACTCCAGGGTCCACACACTCATACATAATGGGCTACCTTCTCAAAAGAAGGGAACCCTGGGTTCAGAACATAAGACATAACACCTTTGCTGTTAGGAAATCATAAAAGAATTCTTGGATGTTCACAAACTAGATCTGCCCAGCTCCCACATCTTATTTTTATTAGCTTTGACTAAAGGGAAAATTCCTCATGACACTATCAAGGGAAACTTTAGAGTAGTTGAAGTCATATGCTGATTGTTAGAAACTTCTTAAAAGCATGATTTTGGTTGCCTTCTAAATGTACAGAGGCTGATAAACTGCATAGGAACTGGGGAAAAGGGGGTTAGAAGAAGTAATAAGATGATGAGCTATTGAAAAGATGTGACCATTTAAAAAATCCCAAACCGATACATTTGTCCATAAAATGAAGCCCCTTGAGACATCAGCATGTTTCCTCTCTTCTGACTAAGCTAAGTGAGAGGTGAGTGGACACTGAGCCTCCTGCCTTCCTCATTGACACAGAGATGGTGGGGGAAGCCAAGGGGAGCACCTCTCTTCCGTCCACATCTTGGAGTCTGGCTAACTCTTACCAAACAAGGGAGAAAATATGTCTTAGGTAGAACCATATAAAACTGCCATCTTTGTAAATTTAAAAAAAAATGGTCAAATATCAGTAATTTCATATGGTTCAACTATGCAATATCTCCAAAGTAGGACATCCTAACCATTTGGGTAATGACAAGGTGTTCCAGATTCATTGTTCTTTGGCAGAAATAACTAACTCTGGAGAAAAAGACAAGAGATGGGCAATTCACTGTGAAATCAAGTTGGCCCATTCTTAATGATTAAAATAATGTCTTAAAAAGACAGAAATGTTTAACTTCCAAGACATCTTTTAAACCAACCCAGAAAATAGAGTTATGCTTCTTACAGAATTCAATTTAACAAATCTCTGTTCAGAGCCTAATTTGCACAAAGCACAGACTGCTGAATATAGGAATATTTGCAGAGTTTCTTGAGATTAATCTGATAGTGAGGGAGAAATCCTTCAATACATGGGGAATAGCTAATGCCACAGGAATTATTTGCTAACAAAGAAAGGTATCTGGGTCATCAGCAACATTTCTGAAATTGTTAAATCTTGACAGTAACCATTACAGCTTTGTTAGGAGCAGAAAATGTCAGGAGCGTAAAGAGTAGCCTGACTTATCGTGTTAGTGTTACTGGACATGCGGCCTTCTAAAGAAAGCAATAATTCAGTAAAATACGACTCTGGCTTTGTTATTTCTAGCTGTAGCTCCCCAGGGAAACTGGGCAGTGAGGCCTATGTTCTAGGGGGGATCCCTGTAAAATTTACAGCTTCTGTGGGCAGGAGCAGGGCTCCTGTTGGTTGACATTCCTAGCAAGGCCCATATGTTTGTTCAGCTTTTTCCTGAGGGAGCCAGAAAGGGCTTGCTTCAGTTTCTTATAATGAGTTGAAATTCCTAATAAGAGAAAGATTTGTGGTTGAGTCAAAATATTAAGAGAAGTAATATGCTGACATTTTAAAATTCACAACTTTCACCAATTTAAAAGCATACATGTTATCATCACACTGTTTTCTTAACATTTCTCTTCCTGGTGCAAAAATGAGGCTAATTGCACTCTTGCACATACCCAAGTGGTTTCAGAGAGGATCCAAGGTCTCCACTGGACCCTCAGTTATCAATGAATCCACAAGCATTACTACTACTAATAGTAGATGATAGCTAGTAATAATAATAAACTTGTAATAATAAGGCCAGCTAAAATTTTATGCCAAGAAAGAAAATTTAAGATACAATTCTTGCCATATGGGTTGGAGAAAAAGAATTCATAAATTATTTTAAAAGTTATTAAATAAAATACAGATAGGGCATTCTTCATAATTTCAAAATATACCATATGAATAATAAATGCCATAGGGCTAAGGAGAAAGGGAATCTCAGATGGAAACTGGAGGGGTCTGGAAAGCACTGAGGAGGTAGAGCTTTACTGATGATTTTTTCTTTTGCTTCACTTTTCCACAGTGAGAAAAGGAAGGTAAATTATACCCAGTAAAGAGCCAGGATCAAGAAGCAGGAAATGGCATGTTTGATAGTTAGTGAGTATAGAACAGCTTAGCTGGAAATGAAGGGTGAAATTTTTTTATTGGAGGAGATAAAAACCTAAGTAACTCAAGTCTTAAGTCAGATGGTCTGAAATGCTATTGGAGGTCATGCCACATCTTTTCCTGCAGTGAACGAGTGAGAAAGACTGATGGTTTGTCCATCTTTTTCTCCATTAAAATAATTGGCACCGAATCTGCCTTGATTTCTGCTCCTCTGAAAAGCAAGTGTACACAAATGCCCAGAAAGGAAGCCTAGTAGCAAATGGATATTCAATTCTGTAGCCATGTCACAAGAGGAGAGAGAGAGAAAGACAGAGAAAAAAAGCAAGCTAAACTTACTGCTTCTGACCTGCAAAAACAAATCAGAAGATAACTCCATCCAGTGCATTAAAACACTCATCCAGGCCTTCTGGGCAATTCTCCGTGATGTGGGAACTCAGTAAGTGGCCTGATAGAGCTGACAGATGCTTTGAGTTTTTAACATTTTTCAGAAGAGCAGTTAGAAAGAAATAGTACCTGGGATCTTTATTAGTCAATAGAAATGCCAAGGAAAGCCCAGCTCCACAAGAATGAAAGGCAGCAAAAGAATAAACAAAAGTTGATTATTTCAACCAAAGCTTACATGTGTCCTCATTTCAGAACCACTTGAATTGCTGGTAGAGATCTGGGCTCATTAGGGGCATCTGGTGGAGGAAGCCGGATGGCAGGAAAGCAGAATAATCATCTTCATAATCACTGAGATTTGTACAGCACTTTACAAATTGTAAGGCACTTCCAAATATATGATGTAATTTAAAATGCCCAAGGCTGAGGGAGATCAACAGAGTGAGTGTTATCCTCCTTATAAATACATAGAAGCTGTTGGCTCATAAGGGACTGCCCTAAGTTATCCCTAGAGTGAGTTGTTGAATCGGTCTTCTGATCTCTGATCCACTGGTCCTTCAATCACAGAATTGTCTTCTCTACTGTAGAAGCACAACATAGTTAAAAGATACATGTAAAGAAAACCTTCTCTTTTATTTTGTGCTAACCCAAGATGTCTCTAAGTGTCTTGAAAACATTATTACTGATTCTAAAATTACATTTTCAGCCCATTATTCCACTGAGTGTTGGGGGTCACTCTGCCTTTTTCAAGGGGAGAGAATTAATGCCCTAGATATTCTTTGTAAATCGTGAATTAACATCTCTCCTGTAAAAAGGATGGCACTGATTAGCTACCATTCTTGAGAGAAGTGAGAAAATAGTTCCTCAAATAATTTTCTGTGTTCTGTAGATTGAATAAGGATCCTAGTAGTATACTTTATCTTCGAAGGAGGAATGCCTTGTGGATCAGAAGGCAGTATCACGCTTTTTTCTCATGTGTGGCTACTGCAATACAAGTCATGATGATAACAACTACCATTTACTGAGAAGTTATTATATGCCGAAAAACTATAGCAAGTCCTTTACACACATTACCTGATCTAATCCTTACAACAAATTTGGGATTCAGGTGCTATTACCACTTTACAGATGACAAATGTGGAACTCAAGAAAGTCAGATAACCTTGTCCAAAGTCCTACATGTAATAAGAAACAGAACTGAAATAAAACTGAGATCGGTTTCACTCTAAAACCATCCCCTTGCCCATGATATGCTATCACTATCGGTGGTACACTTTACCATTTCCATTGCTGCACAAGGTGATTGCTTCTGCTCCATCCCCCCTTCAACCGTTCCAGAGAAAGAGCAGTTACCACTTCTGAGCAGACCGATAAAAACAATGGTTAAGTAACAAATTGGCCCCTGACATTTGAATCCATGTTGAAACCTAAAATAAGTATAATATCATAAATCATAGAAGAATAGAACTTGGTGAAATCTCAAGTGATCACGAACTCTATTCATATTCATTCAATTAATACTCTCTGAGAATCTGCTGTGTGCCAGATAATGCAACACATGCTGAAGACAAAAAAAAAAGAAAGAAAAGCCATAGTTTCTGCCTTTCAGTAATTTACATTTTTAAAGCAAATACAGGCCTACAAACAAACAATGGCAATACCGTTAAGAAGAATAATAATGAGGTACGTACAAATTAAAGGCGGGGCCCAGTGAAGAGAATGATCAACAGATTGGGGTTCCAAAAATGCTTTCTAGAAAAAGATGCGTGAGCTGGATCTTAAAGTAGGAATAGGAGTTTGACAGATAAAATTATGTGGGAATGACACTCCAAGAAAAGAAGAAGAGAACATTCAAACTCATGGGATATAAAAACATATGCAGTGGGGACCTGCGAATAGTTCAACATCGCTAAAGTTTAGGATGAGAGTAAGGGTAGTAGAGACATTAGACTAATGAGGCTCGTCATGGAGGACCTTGTAGGTCATTCAACGTGAGATGATATGCCATTGAAATCAGAAGGGAGATTACCATGATAGATTGGGAAAGGATGGACTAGGAACTGAGTGAAGCAGCAGCACCAGAAGAAATGGGTTAAAGAGGAAAGGTAATAAGAAAGAAAGAAAGAAGAAAGAGAGAAAGAGAGAAAGGCTGACTGGAGCTGATTTTACATCCCAAATTTATTTACATGCCTGCAAATAAGCATACATAGAAATTCTCTAACCCTCTTTTTTCATAAAGATTGTAGTCTTCAGCTTTAATTTCCTACCAATCAACCATTTTATTTTATTTTATTTTTGAGACAGGCTGTCACTCTGTCACTCAGTCTGGAGTAGAGTGGTGTGATCTCAGGTAACTGCAACCTCCACCTCCCAGGCCCAAACAATTCTCCCACCTCAGCCTCCCAGGTAACTGAGATTACAGGTGCTTACCACTATACCCAGCTAATTTTTGTATTTTTAGTAGAGACGAGGTTTCACCATGTTGGCAAAGCTAATCTTGAACTTCTGAGCTCAAGTGATTCACCCACCTTGGCCTCCCAAAGTTTTGGGATTACAGGTGTGAGTCGCTGTGTCTGGCCCCAATCAAACATTTCTTATACAAATATAGAAAGGCTCATATGGAACAATAACCAACTTATATATAAGAACCTGTTTACTCTTGTCACTTCATAAAAGTTAAGTGGAACCTGGGGAAAAAGGTAAGGGTTATAGTAGTGTACCTTGTCATGAAGAAAAAAAAATGAGTTCTCAAATAACACACATTAAGAGACTATTTTTGTATATAAAAGCTTGACCATTTTTTAAAATGTTTAATTGGGTATCAGGTCCTTAGGGTGCAGTGTTACAATAAAAATCTTGAAAAACTAAAATATATTCATATTAATGCTTTCTCCTCATAAATGCCTTGAATTACAAATAAAGAATTACCACAAGATGAAATAAGGATGAAAACTCCTTCTATTTTAAAGACTAAAGAGTGAAAGTAGGGAGGAAATGAACTGAGATGTCTCATGTGTGTCTAAGTAAGCAAGAAAGGAGAATTGTTAAAGGACTTTCTAATTATGATTAGGATAAAGGCCAGTTCAGCTAAACTGTCACATCTGGCTTCTAGTGATACCATTCTACATAATGGAAATAATAAGTTAAGGTAGTAAGATTGTTGGAGTCTCTTATGAATATTAGATGTATTTCCTCAGTGAGTCAGACTTAGAATGTCAGAGAGATCAATTTATGTGATTACAATTAATAAGGTAATTAAGAAATAGAGACAGCTCAAGAGGATATTGCCTGATAATTAATAAACCAGCTGGAAAGGATAAGGGTCCTAGGGAACGGTGAATTAAATGAAGATCAGCTTGGAGAATTTCTATCAATAAGATATGAGCTATTTTTTAAGGCAGTCAGGGTTAGTATCTGAAGGCCATCTGCTAAAAAATAAAACTCTAATTAACAGGATTTTTGGAATTTCATGTCCTATAACATTTTAGAGAGGCCAGAAAGAAGGTCAGAAATAGGCAGGGAGAAGGTAAGAAGAAAGAAGATCAGAAACAGGCAGGGAGAAGGTAAAGGTGAACAGCACTGTTCATGGAAAAGAGCACGTGGTCTAGAGGGAAGGACCTGGTTCTACCTCTGCCTCTGCCAGAGATGAGCTGTGTCAAACTGGAAGGAAGCACTTCTCTTCAGGGCCCCAGTTTCTTCATTTATAAAATGAGATGATTGAACTGTATAGCCTCTATGGTTCCCTGTAGCTCTGAAATTTGAATTATAAACACAGGTCCTTAACAATGACAACCCTTAAAAACTAAAAATGAATACTTGGGCCAGAACAATAAGTAGTCATTGTTGGCTAATGGTGTTGACTAGATACCAACAAGCATCAAAGCCCCTGACTTTAAAGAAAAACATTAAAAAGAAAAAATGGAAGCAATTGTCCCATTTTCTTAAGTCATGCACCTGAAAATAAAAATGAAAAATAAAGCAAGGGACTATGGTTTATTTTTCCTTGCAGCTCCTGATACTTGTAACCAGATAATTTATGGTTACAGGAGGTCTAGCTACAACTGTTGACAAAATACCCCTTGTCATAAGAAACAACATAAAATATTCATCTCAAATTTCAATCCCCTCAGTGACAATGTTCTCTGGAAACCAAAGCTTAAAAATCCCTGTTACTTGTTAAACTAGGAAGTATCCTTGCTACTCAGACAAGACACTCTGGTGGTTAGGTAAAAACATCTTTGAAGAAAGGCATCAAATATCTTACGTACACAGACGCAAGTGACAGAACAGACAGCTGCTTGCTGGGACCTCAATTTACCTCCCACTTCTCCAAAAGGATTCAATACCTGAACATTGACTGAAGTTTCTGGGCTGAAGTTTACACAAATGGAACTGAAGGGTCAGAGCAGAGAGTTGCAAAAGTCAATTTTCCTCGGCCAAAAAGCAAGGTAGGCAGGTTAAACAGGGAGAGGACAAAAGCCTTCCTGCCACCGTATACTCACCCAAAACAAAACAAAAGCAACGTGTGGGAAGAATAATGACAGAAGTTTGGAAAGGGTCCTTTCTCCTCCTTATAAGCCCACCATACTGGGAGAATGCAATGTAAGGGTCAAGAAAGCAGCCACGTCTGGTTTCTACCATCATCAATGTAGTAGTGGAGTTGGGGAAAAACATTTTACAAAATCTAGTAATTTTCTGGTATGTTGAGGCAATGTGGGGTCATTTAGAACTTGAATATAAAGATATCAGAAACTGCAGCAGGAAAACATACCACTGAGAGAAACAAAAGAGTCAAACAATGGGGTCTCTTTCAAAGTTTCTGCCCCTGTCCCCTTGTTCTCCTCTGGGCCATAAGCTGCTGCACATTTGGGTGGATGGGAAGGCCTGAAACATCTAATTGCTGGGCCCTTCCCAAGGGTCTCAGATGGCATGTTCTCTCTTCTCCACAAGCACCTAGGTACCAGAAAAGCCACGTAAGAATGAACAGCAAGGCCAGTTTTCAAAGGCGAAAACAAGAGTCACTTGGTGACGGGCAGCTTGTCAAGCAGGTGTAAACAGATAAGGGCTGTGCCCCCCAGTTGGAGAGGGATGATGGGCAGGCTGTGAGGCAGGAGGTAAAGCTCACTGTTGGTGTCCCTGCAAATGACTGTAGCACTTTCAGCACCTCTGGCAAGGCTCTTTTCTCTGGGACTCCTTACACAGCTTACCAGCCTCTGTAGTGCCCTCAGGGTCAACCAGCAGCTTCCCAAAATGTAGCTGAAGAATCACAATTCCCAACTCTGAGGTTCTACTTGTGTCCTTGTTTCCCAAGTTGAGCAGTGATGTAAATTCCAAGAGTAGAGCACCAAATAAATTGGGCACACCAGATAAAATAGACTCCCTTCTATGGATACTGCACATCAGAGGGAACCCTTTCTTTCAGGCCCCAAAGAGTAGAAAAATTATTTTGGCAGTAAATGGTTTGAAAGGATTGTAGTTTGTGATTAATTATTTAAATCCCAAGTATTTAACCTAAGACATCCAGATAGGTAATCAGTGAATAAAGCACTTGTTGGGTTTGTTTTGTTTCACAAAGCAGTTTACTTGGAGAAGGGAGATACCATAGCATGGCAGTATACAGAAGTAATAACAATGGACCTGAAGTCACCTAGAAGAGCAGCCATGATAGTTAAATATACTAACCAGGACATCTGTATGTCATGCTTACGTTTTTCTTTATAGCTCAAACGTTTTATAATGTGGAAAGAGTAACGAGCTAAGAATTCAAATCTAGCTTCCAGTTCAAGCTCTGTCACCAGCCAGTTATGTGACTTTGGGCAATTTACCTCCTTGGATTCAGTTTTCTTACCTATAAAATGAGGAGACTGGTGACTTGTAAAATTTCTTCAAGTGCCAATTAATGGCCCAATAATCTTGGACCATGATTATAAAAACACTCATGTAGAAGAAAAGAACATTACAGTCTGGTCAGAAATTTCAAGACAATCATCCAGACACACTTTGCCAATTATTCGTCACTATGACACTTTGAGCATAAGAAGGCAGCAGTATTAATGTTTTAGAAAATGCAATACTGTTTTATGAGTTTGCAGGTTCTAACACAGTGGTTATCAACCAGAAACCACTCCCACTGCCTCAGGGAAGAGACGCCAGTCAACGTCTGGAGACATTTTTGGTTGTCACAATTGGAGTGGGGTTGGGGTGTAAGAGGCCGAAGTGGGAGGATATTACTGGCATCTAGAAAGTGGAGGCCAGGGCTGTTGTCAAACATCCTATAATGCACAGGACAGCCTCCACCACAAAAAATTATCTGGTCCCAAATGTCACTAGGGCCGAGGTGGAGCTCTATGAATACAATGGCTAGGCAGATAGCTGAGTCATGAAACAGGTAGGTCACTTGGAGAGATAAGCACCCTCACCTTTACCAGGCTGTGCCCATGTAAGAATGAGGGCCTGCTGCTGCAATCCTCCAGTTCCTCCTAAGTCATCGATCTAGATTTTATAGGAACTCATCTGACTTTTGAATCATGGTGATGACTCACCAATTCTTTTAACATACTAAATTTATGGGGGAAAGGGGACTGTCAGATTCAGACTGCAGGCTGCTGGTGTGCCACCTCTGTTTTAAGTCTTAGATGGCAGACACCCAGCTGCATTCCCCTAGCCTGCAAGAGGAATTGTTCAAAGGAAATATGGCCACTTGAACTATTCTGCAATTCTCTAAGGTTAAATAGTTTTTCAGGGGCAAGCGACTGTCTAGTTGCACAACTAGGAAAAACATGCAGTGAATGATGAGGAGCAGCACGTTAAATGCATTTTTCTTATTCAGTCTTGAATTTAGCCTATATTCAGGTTTTGTTTCCAGCTTGATTTTCTCTTCCTTTAAGTCAGATTTAATCCAGGAGCCCCAGTGCTGCTCAGAGGAGATAAAGCAAAAGCTGACTGGGCATGCTGGCTCACGCCTGTAATCCCAACATTTTGGGAGGCCGAGGCGGGCAGATCACCTGAGGTCAGGCGTTCAAGACCAGCCTGACCAACATGGTGAAACCCAATCTCTACCAAAATACAAAAATTAGCCAGGTGTGGTGGCAGGCATCTATAATCCCAGCTACTTGGGAAGCTTAGGCAGGATAATTGCCTGAACCCAGGAGGCGGAGGTTGCAGTGAGCTGAGATCATGCCATTGCACTCCAATCTGGGAGCCTGGGCAAAAACTCCGTCTCAAAAAAAAAAAAAAAAGTAAAAGCCTTTCCAAAAGAGGCCACAGCCTTTCTAATGAGCTGTCCTCAGCCTCAGCGCCTTTGAATGCTGTAACTTTCTTAGGAGGAGTAGTTACTGCAGAGCCCTCATGTTTCACCAGGGCATGAAATTTGAAAGCTCCAGAAACTTTTTTTTTTTTTTTTCCAGCAGGGGAACACAGGGATTCAACAGAATCTCTGCTATGAGGAGCCTGGTTAGGTATGAAGAGGTGTCAACACCTTTCCTCACTACTTCCTTTCGGGATCTCTGCTATGCCTAGTAGTGAGGAAAGGTGTTGACACCTCTTCATACCTAACTAGGCTCCTCATTGGTATCATTAATTGAAAACCACCTGACTGGCCCTGGACTTTTCACTGCTCATTGATGGAACTTTTATCTGGCCTTTTTCCAGATTCAGACACCTGACTTGGACAGCAGACACTCACTTTGGAGCACTTGGCATGGACTTTCTCAAATAACTAAATAGTGATTCAGTGTTCTATCACCTAATACTATCTGGAAGTTCTGGAACCCAAAGGAGAGGTTGCTTACTGGTAACTTTGAAGAGAAGGTGACAATACATGATGGTTTCTAAAGCACCTTCAGCTCATTTCACATTGTTTTCACATCTATTGTGACTGTGATACACAGAGCACGCCTGTGAACTCTGTAGGATTGGTCTTACTATACACATTTCATTGACAGTACAACTAACTTCTATAACAATCCATGGGGAAGGTAGTGTAGCACAGACTATGGAGCAGGTTGCCTGGGTTCAAATCCCTGGGTTCAAAATTGTTTCTTATCAACTGTACAAGCTTGGACAAGTTTCTTTATTTTTCTGTGTTTCATTTTCATCATCTGCAAAATGAGAATAATAGCATTTACCTGATATGGTTTGGATGTGCATCCGCTCCCAGTCTCATGTTGAAATGTGATCCCCAATGTTGGAGATGGAGCTTGGTGGGAGGTGTTTTGGTCATGGAGGCAGATTCCTTGTGAATGTCTTGGTGCTGTCCTTGAAGTAATGAGTGATTTCTCACTCTGTTAGTTCACATGAGAGTTAGTTGTTTAACAGAGCCTGACATCTCTCTTGCTCCCCCTCTTGCCATGTGACATGCCTGCTTCCCCTTCACCTTCTGCCATAATTATAAGCTTACTGAGGCCTCATAAGAAGTCAAGCAGATGCTGGTGCCATGCTTCTGCAGACTTCAGAACCATGAGCCAAATAAATGTCTTTTCTTTATAAATTACCCAATCTTAGGTATTCCTTTATAGCAATGCAAAATGTACTAACACACTACCTCATAGGGTTGTCATGAGACTTAAAAGAGTAAACATATATGTAAAGTACTTAGGAAATGGCCTGGCACAAAGTAAACACTGTAGCAATAACTACTAATGTCATTTTCCAGAAGAGAAAACCAAACTACTGGATATCCCTGGCAGTCTGACAGCTGGGAACGAACTCAACCATTTTACTGTCACTCAACGAAGAAATCAAGAAGCAAAGTGCAGAGTGATAGGTCAGTTGCCCATCATGCAAGAGGGACATTAAGAATTTGAAACCTTGGTCCCTTGACTTCATATACAGTGTCCTTCCATCTGACCATGTGGCCTTGGGTATGATAGCATGCCTGGGAGAACAAGCAATGAAAGTGTAAAGATGTATGCAACACAGCAACTTGTTAAATCTTACTTTGAACAGTACCAAGAAAGTCTTCGTGAAGTGCTGAAGTATATGAAGACTATGGCCCTCTGGAACCAAAAGCTGTGGGAGCAAGAATAAAATTAATCAGTCCAGAAATATAGTTCCTGAAAACTTGTGGAGCTATTACCATTATCTCTGAAATGTGTGTGCCAATACATTGGCAAAAGCACTCACTTCCCATAGAGAGTTCTTTGAGTTCAGTTACACATACCAAGCTGAGCTGGAAGTGAAAATAATTGCCTACTCCAGCACTGGAGAGTTTCAAATATATAGCAACTTGCTGGGTGTCCAGAAATTGATCACTTCATCATCCAACAATCCAGCCAGGGGAGCAATTGCTCCAGTAGGAAGGTTAACAGGCAAGAAAATGAATCAGCGTCTTATGGTTACAAATATATTTTTGCTGCTCTCCCTAAAAATTGCTGTGATTTTTTTTTAAGTTCGGATGCCTAGGTATTTTACTGCTGAGGCTATCAAGCCATTGAGCTATTGTTACAACAACTGACCATGCCATGATAGCATTATCATGGCTGTTTTTCTGTTGTTATGTGGCCAGCATTATGGATTGGGAATAAATTTGAGCTATGTGCTGATCTGCTTTCCAGCATGCAGCATTATTGATTCTGAAGGAGCTTTAGCTTTGTAGACTGTGGATGTATATTGAGAATAATATCAGGGTGCAGATATTACCAAACCTTTATATGTTTGGTTTGTTTCCTAATAAAACACCCATAAGATCTTCCAAGGGGCCCACCTCAGTTAAGCTAGGAATTCACTCAGCCTATTAATATACTAAAATGCCAAGTCAGGGCTTCTCTGATTGTTGCTGCATGCAGTAGGATGTGACAGTTTTTAGAAGTGGCTTGTTTAAAAGCTTTGCACTTCCTTGGAAGAAGGTTCATGTAATATGACTAAATAATTATTATGATCATCATACATATTCATTAGATAAAATTATTTTTCAAGTATATACAGAACAAAATATGCTAGGTTTTAATTCTAAAATAGGATGATACCATTAGTTTTTTTTTTTTTTTTTTTGAGATGGAGTCTCACTCTGTTGCCCAGGCTTGAGTGCAGTGGCACGATCTCAGCTCCCTGCAACCTTTCTCTCCCGGGCTCAAGCGCTTCTCCTGCCTCAGCCTCCCTAGTAGTTGGGATTACAGGTGTGCACCACCACATACAGCTAATTTTTTTTTTTTTTTTTTTTTTTGTATTTTTGGTACAGACACAGTTTCACCATGTTGCCCAGGCTGGTCTCGAACTCCTGGGCTCAAGGGATCCACCTGCCTTAGCCTCCTAAAGTGCTAGGATTACAGGCGTGAGCCACCACACCTGGCCAGGATGACACCTTTATAATGTAGGTGTACTTCGCTTTAAATTAACCAGTAGTTTCCTGAAATGTCAAATGTGTGTAGTTATGTTCAAGCTGGACAAGTCTCTTCCTGAGTGTATGTTATCTAACTAGTATCTTTTATACAGAGGCCTTGCTCACTCAAACCTAGTCTCTCTTTAGTTACCAAGAACATAACTAGATAATCTTTTGAGGCCACCCATTCCCAGTTCAACATTCCATTCAACATTATCTACACAGAGATCTTATGTGTAATATTCAGAAAACAAAAGACTTAATTTGAGAAGAGCCAGAGTGAAACTAGAAACAGATTTACTTGGCAATTAAGTTAGATAAATATCAGTAATTCCAGCATATATTACCCAGGTGTGGTCTTATTTCATCTTTCCTCACAAAGGAATTAGTATAGTCTTTTGGCCCTGGGCGGCTTAGGTCAGAGTCCTCTTCTTGCATCATTATCCTTTGGGATTCTTGATGACACTCCCCGTGGGGGTGCTCAGATTCTCGCTGCATTCTCTCAGGGTTCCCCTCTACCTTCAGAAAGTTTCTTTGTTACAGCACATTCAGCTGTTGGTGCTTTCACCCTGACTTCTTGATCTCTGCACATTTAAGCAGGGCTTTATCTGATGCTGACAGTTTGGCTGTGCTTGCCATGGTAATATTCTCTGCATCTAGTCCCAGGTTTGCACATCTTACTGTGGTTCCCCTGCCTCTTAGGTTAGGTCTCAGACATACCCCACAATCTTTCTCAGCTGGGCTACAGAACATCTCCTGGCATCTGGGGGGTTTAGGACAAGAGGACAGAGAAGATGTGACTCTGGACTCCTAGCTATGCTTCAGCTCAGGCAGCGTGACTTTGAGCTCTATTATGTATCGCGTTCTGGGTAAGATTTCTTTCAAAGCAAGATTTTCTTGGCAAACAAGCAAATGGAGAAGTTTACATACTAAAATGATGGCAAGTACTTCTTTCTTAAGTCATGTGGTCAGGGAACCTTCTGTTTATATTCACTTTCTGGTTACCTATTACTATGTTACAAAGCCATACAAAACTTGGCAGCTTAAACAGACAAGCATTTTATTATATCTCCAGATGTCATGGGTCAGAAATTCAGAGAAGGATCAGGCTCAGCTGGGTGGGTTTTTTTTCTCTACATGGCTTGAAGGAGCTCACTTGGGGGTATTCAACTCTTAGGTGGGTCTGAATGGTCCACAACAGCTTCTCTCTCATGTCACTTGATGGTGACAGCAGGAAGTCTGGGCTTAGCTAGATCTGTCAACCCAAAGTGCCTACATGTGGCTACTCCAGTATGGCATTCTCAGGAAAACTGGACTTCTTATATAGAGGCTCAGAGATCTCAAAAATACCGTTCTAAGAAACAGAAAGTGAAAACCTACAGATGTGTAGGGCCTGGGCTCAGAAAGCTGGCACAGTGTCACTTCTGCTTTTATTCCATTGGTCAAAGCAGTTACAGAGCCCATCCACATTCAAAGGGAAGGCAATAGACCTCTACTAAAAATAGTAGCAAAGAATTTGTGGCCATCTTTAATCTACCGTAGTTACAGACCTTTAAATGCTGCCATCTTTAACCCAAATGACCATATGGTCAGTGACTTCACCACTCCCACTTCTCTTTCTGATCTCAGTTCACTTTCTCGTCTTGCACTCTACCCTGGCAAAGATAATCACACTGCTGAGTTGATGTATACTGACCAGTCTAAGAAATCATGGCCTCACATTGTTCACTATACATTTCTGAACTGACTTCCAAGAGCACCGTCTGCATTCCCTATTAGTCCTTACCACTTTGTGAAGTGCGGAAGTTTCCCTTCGGCTACAGTTGTCATATAAAAGAAGGGGCATGTAGTTAAACTTGAACTTAAGACAAACAACAAACTTCTTTATTATTATAAGAATGTCTCAAATACTGCATGGGACATACTTATACAAAACAATTGTTTAATCCCACAGCCCTAATATTTTACTGACATGATTAAAGCAATTACTTATACACATATCACAGTTTGACAATGGAGACAAGAGTCACAGAATTATTTTAATTCTTTGACTTTTCTTTCCCATAACATGTGGTTTATTATCACACTGATTAGGTGAAGGTGAGAGGAATCCAATACTGAGATCAATCAGATCTTATGACTACCACTTTGCCTAAATATATTAATACCTAAATGGCTTTTACTAAACAAACTTTCTTGTTTAGCAAATCCTTCTATCATTCCTTTTTGAAGTTAAAAAAAAAAAAACTCTGCATTTAAATGTAGCTACATTGCAAATGTAAAGTTAGTCAAAAGTATTTATTGTGTACTTTATGATAAGTCAGTAACAATCAGCATGTGCTTCTTGACTGGGAGGAGTTCAGAGTCTAGGAAGGATATAGAAATGTGAACAGATTATCACAGAGCAATGTAATAGGACTTAAAATAAAATAAGAAAAGGGTTCAGCAGGTATGACAAAAAAGGCTTAGGGAATTTGACATCATAGAGGAGGGAATATTTGGTCTGATCTTGAAGAAGAAGTAAGAATTACCCAGGCAGAAAAGGAAGCCAAAGTCATTCTCAGCAGAAAACAAAAACAAATAAACTTGTACAAATGAACATCTATGAAGGATCCTGCCATGTTTGTGTAGCAGAGAAGGCTCTTGGTCTAGTCAAAGCTGGAGAAGAGGCACTGGAGCCCCATTTGCTCAGATTCACCCATACTACAAATACATGAAAAGGATGAGGTCCCTAATTCATCCTAACATTTAGCAACAGCAAGAGGAAGACTAACAAAAGCAAGTGATCACAAGGCCCAACAAATAATCAAAATAAAGGCAAGAGGAAAGATGCCCAACTTCAGCAAGGATGAAAAGAAAATTGGTGCTGTAGCTCCCACAATTGTAATTCTCTTCTCACTATGGCAAAAGCTAATTTCCTCCATGAGAGTGGCTTGGAAGATTACACAAAATAATTTACAAGCTTTCAGTTTTAGAGGTAATCAGCAAAATATTTCTCAGATCCACTGTGTGAAAAAAGGAGCAAAAATTCTTCTAACGATTCCATTAGAAATGCTATGATAGCAAGGTCCCAAGCAAGCTAGAAAGCAGGTTCCTGTGCACACAGAAGCCATGTATGTTTGGGTACTGCATACTTGTAATTTAGGATTAATGATAGTTCAGTGGTCCAACATGGACAAGAAAACATGGTGAAGAGCCAAGACTCAATGATGACAAAACAGCAGAAACATCTTTTTGATGTCTGATACACCTTCAATTATTTGATGTTTTTCATAACTGATTTTATAAACCTAATTATTAAAACATGAAAGAGAAATGAGATATCTTGACACACCTATTGGAATGGCTCAAAATAAAAAAAAAAAAATCTGACAGTGCCAAATGCTGAACAGAATGGAAACCAACTTGAATGTTTATATATTGCTGGTGGGATTTCCACATTGGGGAAATGTTTGGCAGTCTATAAAGTGAAGGTTACATGAAGGTATTTACCCTAGAGACCTAAAAGCCTATGTCCACATAAAAACCTGCATTTGAATGTTTAAGCAATCTTATTCATAAATGCTTAAAGTTGGAAACAACCCAAAATGTCTATCAGGTGAATAGGTAAATCGTTATATCTATACAGCAATAAAAAGGAAAGAACTACAGATACACACAACAGCATGGATGAATCTAAGAAGCATTATGCTAAGAGAAATAAGCCAGACTCAAAAGAATACATATTGAAAGATTCAATTTATATGATATTTGGAAAAGAAAAAACCATGGGACAGAAATTTGATCCAGTGGTTGCCAGTGTCTGGAAGTGGAGAAGGCAGATTGACTCCTACAAAGGGTCATGAGGAAATAAATCTATATCTTGACTTTGGTGATTGTTACCTGACTGTATAAATTTGTCAAAATTCATTGAATTGTACACATAAACACAGTGAATTTTATTGTATATAAATTATATCTTAAAACAAAATGAACTTTGATGTCTAAGACAGAAAAAAACTTGAGTTGAAGAAAGCATTATCTTGATTTTTTGTTTGACTATGGTTTGACTATTTTCACTACTGAAGGCTTTCGATCTTTATCCTTGTGTTGGCAATAATTTATATCCTATATATCCAGTGGTAGACTTGAATGTCAATCAACCATTTTCAGCCAGTTTTGAGAGAATTAAGCCCTAATAACTACAACATCCATACTATGTAATGAACAAATGTCTCTTATCTGAAGCTAGAGAGGTCCTAGTTATGTACCATCTTTGAGAAAATTGAGGAAAAGGTCACTTAAGTTATTTTCTCTGTTTTATGGTTTAGATGAGGAACTCTGCTTGAACTTATAGCTAATGTAGATTAAACTAGTAAAAAGAGACCACTTAGGCATATTAGCATAATGTAGCCAAGTAAGTATGTTTTTGGCACTTTTTCATGTTATGAAGTAGTTCTGAATACTACAAAGGGAAAATATGGAAAGATTCCTTTTACTAGTTTGTGTCTGCACCAACTGTTTTTGCTTTCTTAGTTAGAACACTAACAGAGCGTAGTTTCAAACCATAAAACCAAGACTAATTCACCAGGGCAGTCAGCCTTACCTCTCAAAAACACATTTCTTATCTTCGTTGTTTAGATAGCCCTGGTGTTGGAATGTAAAATTCCTGAAGTGATCCCTAAATAGACAGGGCAGTGCTTCTTTCATGAATAGCTAATTTGAGTCAATAAAATGTTTGTCAAAGGGGCAGGAAAAAAAAATCAGTGGGTCTCAAGAAATACAACAAAGGAGTAACACTTAGACTAATTTTCTACCATGAAATCTGAGGTATCTCAGGAGACATCTGGCACTAAGTTTACAACCAGGTACTCATAAAGGGAGAGCCAGGGGAGAAAATGAACTTTAAAATTCATCTAGCTGTAAATTCAGACATCCAAAACATAAGATGGAGCGACGGGGGAGTAAAAGTGTAAGGCTGTGTGTGCAATCAAATTTAAGTTGTTGTCATCTTGAAATAAACTGTTATAAGATGTTGTATGTAAGCCTTATGGTAACCAAAAAGCAAAAATATATAGAAGACAAACAAAAAAGATTCAAAACATATTACTACAGAAAACCATCAAGCCACAAACAAAGACAGCAAGAGAGAAAAAAAGAAACAAAATATCTACAAAACAACCAGAAAACAATTAACAAAATTACAGTAATAATAAGTCCTCACCTATAAATAATTACCTTGAATGTAAATGGATTAGATTCTCCAATAAAAAGACATAGAGCGAATAAATGGATAAAGAAAACCATGACCCAATTATATGCTGCCAAAAGAATTTTTGTTTTCTAGGAATATCAATACGTATGTCAGACTAAATAAACTTTAAGTTAAAAACTGTAAAAAAAGACAAAGAAGGATGTTATGTAATGATAAACTGGTGATTTCATCAAGAAGATTAGACAATTATAAATATATATGCATATGCACCCAACAGTGGAGCACCTAAATATATAAAACAAATATTAAGACTATTTAGAGGGATATAGATTGCAATACAGTAATAATGTGAGACTTCAGTACAACACTTTTAGTAATGGACATGTGGAAACATTGGACTTGAACAACACTTTAGACTAAATTACCTAACAGGCATATACAGAACATTCCATCCAACAGCAACAGAATACACATTTTTCTGAAGTGCACACAGAACATTCTCCAGGATAGGTAATATGTTAGGCCACAAGACAAGTCTTAGCAAATTTAAGATTAAAACCATATCAAGTATCTTTCTCATCACAATAAAAGAATAAATGAATAGCAGAAGGAATCTAGGAAAACTCATGAATATATGAAATGAAACAACACGTTCCTGAACAACCAATGAATCAACAAAGAAATTAAAAGAGAAATTTAAAAACATCTTGAGACAAACAAAAATAGGAATACAACATGAGAAAATGTATGGAATCCAGCAAAAGCAGTTGTAAGAGGAAACTTCCTAGCAATAAATGCCTATATCATAAAAGAAGAAAGGTAGCAAACAAACAAACAAACAAACAAACAACAACAACAATGTTGTGCCCCAAGGAAATAGAAAAAGAAGAACAAAGTAATCTCAATGTTATGAAAAGGAAAGAAATAATACATACCAGAGCAGAAATAAATAAAATAGAACTTAGAAAGATAATACAAAAGATCAACACAAATGAAAGTTGGGTTTTTTTTTTTTTTGAGAAGACAAAATTTACAAACCTTTAGCTAGACTAACCAAGAGAAAAAGAGAAAATATTCAAATAAATGAAACCAGAAATGAAAGAGGAGATATTATAACTGATACTACAAAAATACAAAGGATCATAAGAACAATTATATGCCAAAAAATTAGATAACTTAGAATGGTTAAATTCCTAGACACATACAACCTCCAAACACTGAATCATAAAGAAATAGGAAATCTGAACAAACCAATAATGAGTTATGAGAAATCCATAGTCTCCCATTTAAAAAAAAAAAAAAGCACAAGACCTGATGGCTTCACTACTGAATTTAACCAAATGTTTAAAGAATAACTAATGTCAATTCTCCACAAACTTTTACAAAAAATTAAAGAGGAAGGAATACTTTTAGACCTATTTATGAGGCCAGCATGGTTCTGATACCAAAGCCAGGCAAAGACATCATAAGAAAAGAAAGCCACCATATCTTTGTTAACAATATCTTTGTTAACATCAGTGCAAAATTCTCAACACAATAGTAGCAAACAAAATTCAACTACACATTAAAAGGATCACTCACCATGATGAAGTGAGACTTACTCCTGGGATAGAAGGATGATTCAATACTCACAAACCAATAAATGTGATACTACATTGACAGAATGAGGGACAGAAAATTACATGATCATGTCGTCAGATGAAGGAAGTCATTTGACAAAATTTTTCATGATGTTCTTTCATGATAAAAACACTCAACAAACTAGCTATGGAATAACAGTAATTCAACACAGTAAAGATGATATGTAAGAAACTCACAGCTAACATTATACTCAATGGTGAAAAATTGGAACCCTTTCCTCTAGAATCTAGCACAAGACAAGCATGCTCACTCTCACCACTTACATTCCACAGTTTGGAAGTCCTTGCAGACCAATAAAGTAAGAGAAAGAATGAAAAGGCATCCAAAAGATGGCTGAATAGGAACAGCTCTGTTCTGCAGCTCCCAGCGAGATCGACACAGAAGGCAGGTGATTTCTGCATTTAAAACTGAGCCACCCAGTTCATCTCACTGGGACTGGTTGGACAGTGGATGCAGCCCACAGAGGGCGAGTTGAAGCAGGGTGGGGCATCACCTTACCCTGGAAGCGCAAGGGGTCAGGGGATTCTCTCCCCTATCAAAGGGAAGCTGTGAGAGACTGTACTGGGAGGAACAGCACACTCCGGCCCAGATACTGTGCTTTTCCCATGGTCTTCCTAACCAGCAGACCAGGGCCCTGGGTTTCAAGCACAAAACTAGGAGGCCATTTGGGCAGACACTGAACTAGGTGCAGGAGTTTTTATTCATACCCCAGTGGCATCTGGAATGCTAGTGAGACGGAATCGTTCACTCCCCTGGAAAGAGGGCTGAAGCAAGGGAGCCAAGTGGTCTGGCTCAGCAGGTACTACCCCTATGGATCCCAGCAAGCTAAGATCCACTGGTTTGAAATTCTCACTACCAGCACAGCAGTCTGAGCTTGAACTGGGACACTCAAGCTTGGTGGGGAGAGAGATATCTGCCATTGCTGAGGCTTGAGTAGGTGGTTTTACCCTCACAGTGTAAACAAAGCCACCGGGAAGGGAAGTTCGGACTGGGCAGAGCCCACTGCAGCTCAGCAAGGCAGCTCAGATTGCCTCTCTATACTCCTCCTCTCTGGGCAGGGCATTTCTAAAAGAAAAGCAGCAGTCTCAGCCAGGGACTTATAGATAAAAGCCCCATCTCTCTGGGACAGAGCATCTGTGGGAAGGGGTGGTGGTGGGCACAGCTTCAGCAGACTTAAACATCCCTGCCTGACAGCTCTGAAGAGAGCAGTGGATATCCCAGCACAGTGTTTGGGTTATGATAAGGGACAGACTGCCTCCTCAAGTGGGTCCCTGACCCCCATGTATCCTAACTGGGAGACACTTCCCAGTAAGGGCCAACAATCACTTCATACAGGAGAGCTCTGCCTGGCATCTGGTGAGTGCCCCTCTGGGACAAAGCTTCCAGAGGCAGCAATCTTTGTTGTTTTGCAGGGTCCACTGGTGATACCCAGGCAAACAGGGTCTGGAGTGAACTCCAGCAAACTCTAGCAGACCTGCAGCAGAGGGGCCTGACTGTTAGAAGGAAAGCTAATAAACAGAAAGGAAAAGTATCAGCATCAACAAAAAGGACTTCTACTCAGAGACTCCATCCAAAGGTAACCAACATAAAAGACCAAAGGTAGATAAATCTGTGAAGATGGGGAGAAACCAGTGCAAAAAGGCTAAAAATTCCAAAAACCAGAATGCCTCCTCTTCCCTGAAGGATCACAACTCCTCTCCAGCAAGGGAAAAAACTGGACAGAGAATGAGTTTGACAAATTGACAGAAGTAGGCTTCAGAAGGTGGGTAATAACAAACTCCCCAGAGCTAAAGGAGCATGTTCTAACCCAATGCGAGGAAGCTAAAAACCTCGAAAAATGGTTCAATGTATTGCTAACTAGAAGAAGAACATAAATGACCTGATGAAGCTGAAAACACAGCACGAGAACTTCATGAAGCATGCACAAGTATCAATAGCTGAATTGATCAAGCAGATGAAAGGATATCAGAGATTGAAGATCAACTCAATGAAATCAAGGAAGAAGATAAGATTAGAGAAAAAAGAGTGAAATGAACAAAGCCTCCAAGAAATATGGTTCTATGTGAAAGATCAAATCTATGTTCGATCGGTGTACCTGAAAGTGACAGGAAGAATGGAACCAAGTTGGAAAACACTCTTCAGGGTATTATCCAGGAGAACTTCCCCAACCTAGCAAGGCAGGCCAACATTCAAATTCAGAAAATACAGAGAACACCACAAAGATACTCTTCGAGAAGAGCAACCCCAAGACACATACTTATCAGATTCACAAAGGTTGAAATTAAGGAAAAAATGTTAAGGGCAGCCAGAGAGAAAGGTTAGGTTACCCACAAAGGGAAACCCATCAGACTAACAGTGGATCTCTGGGCAGAAACCCTACAAGCCAGAAGAGAGTGGGGGCCAATATTCAACATTCTTAAATAAAAGAATTTTCAACCCAGAATTTCATATCCAGCCAAACTAAGCTTAATAAGTGAAGGAAAAATAAAATCCTTTATGAACAAGCAAATGCTGAGAGATTTTGTCACCACCAGGCCTGCCTTACAGGAGCTCCTGAAGGAAGCACTAAACATGGAAAGGAACAGCCAGTACCAGCCCACTGCAAAAACATACCAAATTGTAAAGACAATAGACACTATCAAGAAACTACATCAACTAACAGGCAAAATAACCAGTTAGCATCATAATGACAGGATCAAATGCACACATAACAATATTAACCTTAAATGTAAATGAGCTAGATGCCCCAGTTAAAAGACACAGACAAGCAAACCGGTTGAAGAGTCAAGGCCATCTGTCTGCTGTATTCGGGAGACCCATCTTATGTGCAAAGACACACACAGGCTCAAAATAAAGGGAGGGATGAATATTGACCGAGCACATGGGAGGCAAAAGAAAAAGCAGGGGTCGCAATCCTAGTCTCTGATAAAACAGACTTTAAATCAACAAAGATCAAAAGAGACAAAGAAGGGCATTACATAATGGTAAAGGGATCAAAGCAACAAGAAAAGTTAACTATCTTAAATATATATGCAACAAATACAGGAGCACCCAGATTCATAAAGCAAGTTCTTAAAGACCTACAAAGAGACTTAGACTTCCACACAATGATAGTGGGAGATTTTAACACCCCACTGTCAATATTAGACAGTTTAAAGAGACACAAAATTAACAAAGATATCCAGGACTTGAACTCAGCTCTGGAAGAAGCCGACCTAATAGACATCTACAGAACTCTCCATGCCAAACCAACAGAATATACATTGTTCTCATCACCACATTGCACTGATTCCTAAATTGACCACATAGTTGAAAGTAAAACACTCCTCAGCAAATGTAAAAGAAACAAAATCATAACCAACAGTCTCTCAGACCACCATGCAATCAAATTGGGACTCAGTATTCAGAAATGCACTCAAAACCACACAATTACATAAAAAGTGAACAACCTGCTCTTGAATGACTACTGTGTAAATAATGAAATTAAGTCAGAAATAAATAAGTTCTTTGAAACCAATGGGAACAAAGACACAACTTACCAGAATATCTGGGACACATTTAAAGCAGTGTGTAGAGGAAAATTTACAACACTAAAAGCCCACAAGAGAAAGCAGGAAAGATCTAAAATCAACACCCTAACATTACAATTAAAAGAACCAGAGAAGCAAAAGCAAACAAACTCAAAAACAAACAGAAGACAAGAAATAACTAAGATCAGAGCAAAACTGAAGGAGATAGAGACATGAAAAACCCTTCAAAACAAAAATCAGGGAATCCAGGAGCTGTTTTTTTTAAAAGATTAACAAAATAGATAGACTGCTAGCCACAGACTAATAAAGAATAAAAGAGAGAAAAATCAAATAGATGCAATAAAAAATGATAAAGAAGATATCACCACCGATTCCACAGAAATACAAACTACCATCAGACAATACTGTAAACACCTCCATGCATATAAACTAGAAAATCTAGAACAAATAGATAAATTCCTGAAAACATATACCCTCCCAAGACTAAACCAGGAAGAAGTCAAATCCCTGAATAGACCAATAACAAGTTCTGAAATTGAGACAGCAATTAACAGCCTACCAACCAAAAAGAGTCCAGGAACAGAGAGATTCACAGCCAAATTCTACCAGAGGTACAAAGAGGAGTTGGTACTTCAGAAAGTATTCCAAACAATAGAAAAAGAGAGACTCCTCCTTAACTCACTTTATGAGGCCAGTATCATCCTGATACCAAAACCTGGCAGAGAAACAACAAAAACAGAAAATTTCAGGCCAATATCCCTGATGAACATCGATGCAAAAATCCTCAATAAAATACTGGCAAACCGAATCCAGCAGCACATCAAATAGCTTATCCACCACAATCAAGTCAGCTTCATCCCTGGGATGCAAGGCTGGCTCAATATACACAAATCAATAAACGTAATCCATCACATAAACAGAACCAATGACAAAAACCACATGATTATCTCAATAGATGCAGAAAAGGCCTTCGACAAAATTCAACAGCCTTTCATGCTAAAAACTCTCATAAACTAGATATCAATGGAAAGTATCTCAAAATAATAAGAGCTATTTATGACAAACCTACAGCCAATATCATACTGAATGGGCAAAACCTGGAAGCATTCCCTTTGAAAACCAGCACAAGACAAGGATGTCCTTTCTCACCACTCCTATTCAACATAGTGTTGGAAGTTCTGGCCAGGGCAATCAGGCAAGAGAAAGCAATAAAGGTATTCAAATAGGAAGAGAGGAAGTCAGATTGTCTCTGTTTGCAGGTGACATGATTGTATACTTAGAAAACCCCATCATCTCAGGCCAGAATCTCCTTAAGCTGATAAGCAACTTCAGCAAAGTCTCAGGATACAAAATCAGTGTGCAAAAATCACAAGCATTCTTATATACCAGTAACAAACAGAGAGCCAAATCATGAGTGAACTCCCATTCACAATTGCTACAAAGAGAATAAAATACCTAGGAACCCAACTTACAAGGGATGTGAAGGACCTCTTCAAGGAGAACTACAAACCACTGCTCAAGGAAATAAGAGAGGACACAAACAAATGGAAAAACATTCCATGCTCATGGATAGGAAGAATCAATATCATGAAAATGGCCATACAGCCCAAGGTAATTTATAGATTCAGTGCTATCCCCATCAAGCTACCACTGACTTTCTTCACAGAATTGGGAAAGACTACTTTAAATTCTATATGGAACCAAAAAAGAGCCCACATAGCCAAGGCAAGCCTAAGCAAAAAGAACAAAGCTGGAAGCATCATGCTACCTGACTTCAAACTATACTACAAGGCTACAGTAACCAAAACAGCACTGGTACTTGAACCAAACAGATATATAGAACAATGGAACGGAACAGAGGCCTGTGAAATAATACCACACATCTACAACCATCTGATCTTCGATAAACCTGACAAAAACAAGCTATGGGGAAAGGATTCCCTATTTAATAAATGGTATTCTGCATATGGATAGCCATATGCAGAAAGCTGAAACTGGACCCCTTCCTTACACTTTATACAAAAATTAACTCAAGATGGGTTAAAGACTTCAATGTAAGATCTAAAACCATAAGAAACCTAGAAGAAAACCTAGGCAATACCATTCAAGACATAGACATGGTTAAAGTCTCCATGATTAAAATACTTAAAGCAATGGCAACAAAAGCCAAAATTGACAAATGGAATCTAATCCAACTAAAGAACTTCTGCACAGCAAAAGAAACTAACGTCAAAATGAACAGGCAACCTACAGAATGGGAGAAAATTTTTGTAATCTGTCCATCTGACAAAGGGCTAATATCCAGAATCTACAAATAATTTAAACAGATTTACAAGAAACAAACAACCCCATCAAAAAGTGGGCAAAGGATATGAACAGACACTTCTCAAAAGAAGACATTTATGCAGCCAACAAACATATTACAAAAAGCTCATCATCACTTGTCATTAGAGAAATGCAAATCAAAACCACATTGAGATATCATCTCACGCCAGTTAGAATGATGATCATTAAAAAGTCAGGAAACAACAGATGCTGGAGAGGATGTGGAGAAATAGGAAGGCTTTTACACTGTTGGTGGGAGTGTAAATTAGTTCAACCATTGTGGAAGACAGTGTGGCAATTCCTCAAGGATCTAGAACTAGAGATACGATTTGACCCAGCTATCCTATTACTGGGTATATACCCAAAGGATTATAAATCGTTCTACTATAAAAACTCATGCGCATGTAAGTTTATTGAAGCACTGTTTACAATAGCAACGACTTGAAACCAACCCAAATGCCCATTAATGATAGACTGGATAAAAAAGATGTGGCACATATACACCATGACATACTATGCGGCCATAAAAAAGGATGAGTTCATGTCTTTTTAAAGGATATGGATGAAGCTAGAAACCATCATTCTCAGCAAACTAACAGAAGAACAGAAAATCAAACACCACATGTTCTTACTCATAAGTGGGAGTTGAACAATGAGAACACATGGACACAGGGAGGGGAACATCACAAACCAGGGAGTGGGGGACTAGGGGAGGGATAGCATTAGGAGAAATACCTAATGTAGATGACAGGTTGATGGGTGCAGCAAACCACCATGGCACGTGTATACCGATGTAACAAACCTGCACATTCTGCACATGTACCGCAGAACTTAAAGTATAATATAAACAAATGAATGGCATCCATATATGAAAGGAAGTGAAACTGTTTCTGTTTGTTGATGACATGATGCTATGTATTGAAAATCCTAAATATTTCACCAAAAAGACTGTTAAAACTTTATATGATTTGTCTCTGTGTCCCTATCGAAATTTCATGTGGAAATGTAATCCTCAATCTTGGAGGAGGGACTTGGTGGGAGGCGATTGGATCATGGGGGCAGACTTACCCCTTGTTGTTCTGATGATAGTGAGTGAATTCTCATAATATTTGGTTGTTTAAAAGCGTGTAGCACTTCCCCCTTTTTTCTCTTTCTCCTGCTCCAGCCATGTAGGATGTGCCAGCTTCCCCTTTACCTTCCGCCATGATTTAAATTTTCCTAAGGCACGCTTCCTATATAGCCTGTGGAACCTTGAGCCAATTGAACTGCTTCTCAGGTAGTTCTTTATAGCCATATGGGAATAGACTGATACAGAAAATTGGTACTGGAGAAGTGGAGCATTGCTATAAAGATACCTGAAAATATGGAAGTGACTTTGGAAGTGGGTAAGGGGCAGGGATTGGAACAGTTTGGAGGACTCAGAATAAGATAGGAAGATAAGGGACAGTTTGGAACATTCTGGAGACTTGTTGAATTGTTGTGGCCAAAATGCTGATAGTGATATTGTAAATGAAGTCCAGGCTAAGATGGTCTCAGATGCAAATAAGAAACTTATTGGGAACTGGAATAAAGGTCCTTCTTGCTATGCTTTAGCAAAGAGACTGGTGACATTGTGCCCCTGCTCTAGGGATCCATGGAACTTTGAAATTGAGAGAGATGATTTAGGGTATCTGGCAAAAGAAATTTCTAAGCACCAAAGCACTCAAGAACTGACCTGATTGCTTCTAAAAGCGTATGCTTATCTGCATAAATAAAGAAATGAGATGAAACTAGAAGTTATATTTAAAAGGGAAGCAGAGCATAAACGGAAAATTTGCAACCTGGCTATGTGGTAAAGAAGAATCCATTTTATAGGCGAGGAACTCAGGAATGCTGCAGAAATTTGCATAAGTAAAGATGAAGCAAATGTGAATAGCCATTACAATGGGGAAAATACCTCCAGGGTGTTACAGAGACCTTTGTGGCAGCCCCTCCTATCACAGATCTGGAAGTCTAGGAGGGAAAAATAGTTTTGGGGGCAGGCCCAGTGCCCTGCTGCTCTGTGCAGCCTCAGGACATGATGCCCTGTGTCCCAGCTGCTCCAGCTCCAGCTGTGCTAAAAGGATCCCAGATACATCTCAGGCCACTGCTCCAGAGGGTGCAAGCTGTAAGCCACAAGGGCTTCCATGTGGTATTTAAGCCTGCAAGTGCACAGAGGGCAAGAGTTGAGGCTTGGGATCCTCCACGATTTCAGAGGTTGTATGGAAAAGCCTGGATGTCCAGGCAGAAGTCTGCTGCAGGGGTGGTGTTCTCATGGAGAATCTCTACTAGGGCAGTGGGGAGGGGAAACATGGGGCTGAAGTGCCCACACAGAGTCCCCACTGGAGCAATGCCTAGTGGAGCTGTGAAAAGAGGGCCACTATCCTCCAGATTCCCAAATGGTAGATCCACCAACAGCTTGCACCATGCTCCTGGAAAAGCCACAGGCACTCAGTGCCAGTCCATGAAAGCAGCTGCAGGAGCTGTACACTGCAGGGCCATAGGGGAGGAGCTGTCCAAGGCCCTTCAAGCCCACCCCTTGCATCACCGTGGCCTGGATATGACACATGAAGTCAAAGGAGACTATTTTGGAGCTTTAAGAGTTAATGACTGCCCTGCTTCCACTTGCATGGGGCCTGTAGCCCCTTTGTTTTGGCTGATTTCTCCCTCTTGTAATGGATGTATTTACCCAATGCCTAAATCCCCATTGTATCTTGGAAATAACTAACTTGCTTTTGATTTTAGAGCCTTATAGGTAGAAGAGACTTGCCTTGTTTCAGATGAGACTTTGGACTTGGACTTTTGAGTTAATGCTGGAATGAGTTAAGACTTTGGGAGACTGTTGGAAAGGCATAATTAGGCTTTGAAATGTGAGAAGGACATGAGATTTGGGAGGGGCCAGGGGCAGGATAATATGATTTGGCTCTGTGTCTCCAGCCAAATCTCATGTCAAATTGTAATCCTTAATGTTAGAGGAGGGGCTTGTTGGGAGGTGATTAGATTATTGGGGTGGACTTTCCCCTTGCTGCTCTCATAATGCAAGTAAGTTCTCATAAGATCTGGTTGTTTAAAAGTGTGTGGCACTTCCCCCTTTGCTTTCTTCCTCCTGTTCCAGACATGTAGGATGTGTCAGCTTCCCTTTTGCCTTTTGCCATGATTCTAAGTTTCCTCAGGGCTCCCCAGCCATTTTTCATGTACAGCCTGTAGAACAGTGAGCCAATTAAACTGCTTTTCTTTATAAATTACCCAGTCTCAGGTAGTTCTTTATAGCAATGTGAGAACAGACTAATACAGACCTGATAAATCAAGTTTAGTAAAGTTGTAGGGTACAAAATCAACACACAAAAATTCTTAGCATTTTTCTATATTAACAATGAATTTTCCAAAAAAAAAATCAAGAGAACAACCTCATTTACAATTATTACAAAAATAAAATGCTTAGGAATAAATTTAACCAAGGAGGTAAAAGACCTGTAAGCTAAAAACCACAAAACATTAATGAAAAAAATTGAAGACACAAATAAATAGAAAGATAGCCCATGTTCATGGATAGAAAGAATTAATATTGTTAAAATATTCATACTATCCAAAGTTATCTATGGATTCAATGTAATTTATGTAAAAATTTCAATGTAATTTTTCATAGATATAGACAAAAATTCTAACATGTCTATGGACCTCAAAAAAAAAAAAATAGCAAGCATGGGCAAGAAAAAAAAAAAACCACAAAGCTGGAAGCATCACATTACTTGATTTCAAACTGTACTACAAAGCAACAGTAATTAAAACAGCATGGTATTGGCATAAAAATTGTTCCATCAACCAACGGAACAGAATAGTGAGCCTCAGAAATGAGCACATATCTATAGTCAATTGATTTTCAACAAAGGTGACAAGGATATTCAATGAGAAACAAGTCATCTCCTTATTAAGTGGTACTAGGAAAACTGGATATTCATATAAAAAAGAATAAAATTGAACCCTGATCTCACCATATACAAAATCAACTCAAAATGGATTAAAGACTTAAATATAAGACTCAAAACTATAAAAATACTAGAGAAAGCAGTGAAGAAACTATACAACATTGGTCTGTGCAATAATATTTTAGATTTGACCCCAAAAATATAGGCAACAAAAGCAAAACTAGGTAAATGAGGTTACATCAAAATAAGAAACTTCTGCACAAAAAAGGAAACAACTAACAGCATCAAGAGATAACCTACAAATTGAGAGAAAATATTTGCAAGCCATACATTTGATAGGGAATTAATATCCAAAATATGTAAGGAACTCAAACAACTGTAAATAAAAGAAATAACTAGATAAAGAAAAGTGCAAGGAACCTGAATAGACATTGCTCAAAAGATGACATATAAATGACTAATAGACACATGAAAAACTGTTCAACACTACTAATCATTAGGGAGATGAAATTAAAACCACAATGAGATACTACTTCACACCTGTTGCAATGGCTATTATCAAAAATGCAAAAGATAATAAGTGTTAGTAAGGATGTGGAGAAAAGGGAACCTTTCTACACTGTTGGTGGTTATGTAAATTAGCACAGCCACTGCAAAAAACAATATGAAGATTCTTCAAAAAGCTAAAAATGGAATTACCATAAGATTCAGCAGTTCTGCTTCTGGGTATCTGCCTGAAAGATCTGTAATTAATATGTTGAAGAGATATCCACATTCCCATTTTTATTTCAGCAGTACTCACAATAGCTAAGCTATGGAATCAACCTAAGCATCCATCACTGGATGAACAGATAAAGAAAATAGGGTATACATACATGATGCAATACTATTCAGCCTTTAAAAAGGAAGAAATTCTGTCATTTGTGACTACATGGATGGAATTGGAGAACATTCTGCTAAGTGAAATAAGTCAAACATAGAAAGACAAATGCTGCATATGGAATAAAAAACTATTGCACTTATAGGAACAAAAAGTAGAGTGATGGTTACCAGAAGCTGGGGTATGGGGATTGGGGGGAAATAGGGAGATGATAGTCAAAAGATACAAAGCCTCAGATCGGAGAAATACATTTGAATTTTTGTAAATCTGTGGCATGGTGCAGTGAACATAGTTATTAATTGAGTACTAAACATATCAACATCACTAAGAGAATAAATCTCAAATGTCCTCATTGCAAAAAAAAAAAAAATTGTTAAATATTTGAGGTGATGCATATGTTAATTAGCTTGATTTAATCATTCCACAAAAAAAACACATCATCACTTTGTACCTGAAAGATGTATACAACTATAACTTGTCAATATATAATAAAAATAAATACAATTGAAAATAAAATTCACATAGCACTGAACTTATAAAGCATAGTCTTATTAGACAAATTTTCTACCAAACCACATGCTATGGATGTATATGTGAATGCTGATGATAAATATTACTTCATATCAGGGTCCTTTACCCAGAGCCTCTGGTAGTAGTGATTCTATGAAATATGCATGCTTCAACAAAGCAGGGACCAGTGCACTGTGGAGAAGGAAAGAGGACTGCACTCAACAGGAGCATGGGAGCAGGGGAGCCATGAAGTACAACTTACTAAGAGGAGGGCACTGTGATATTTTCTAACACTGTGATTTGCTCCCCCAACCGTTTCAGTTAGCTACTAGAAGCCATGGCTAACCACTTTAAAGTGACATTATTAGAATATTTCAGTCTTTTTTTTTTTTTGCCTTCTTTTTTTGGTGCTTCATTGCCTTTGATCCCAGATCCAGCTAATGAATCAATTAAATTTTTTTGTTTTTGTTGTTGTTGTTGTTTTGAGACTGAGTATTTTGCTCTTGTTGCCCAGGCTGGAGTGCGATGGTGCGATCTCGGCTCACTATAACCTCTGCCTCCCAGGTTCAAGCAATTCTACTGCCTCATTCTCCCAAGTAGCTGGGATTACAGGTGTCTGCCACCATGGCCAGCTAATTTTTTTTTTTTTTTTTTGTATTTTTAGTAGAGATGCGGTTTCATCATGTTGGCCAGGCTAGTCTTGAACTTCTAACCTCAGGTGATCCATCTATCTCGGCCTCCCAAAGTGCTGGGATTACAGGCATGAGCCACTGCTCCTGACCCAGTTAAAAGTTTACTACACCTTTTTGGAAATAGAGAATTCTGTCTTTAATATTTAACATACACACATGCACGCACATGCACACACACACACTCCTAATTTAGGGTCCTAAGAGCTTTGCATTTTTTACAACTCTTCTCCCTAACTGAAATTGCTTAAAGTAGCTAATATCTAGACTCCTTATTCAAGTATTCTGGCTTTAAACTGTTATTTGTTTTAATTTCAGTGGAAAAGGTTATAAAAGCTTACATATAGACTAAAGTTTCTTAACCCATAGTTAGTGGTTTTCAAAAGCCTATGTATTTGTCAAGACTATTTTTCCTCGGGCACTAAAAAATGACACTAATATTCCCAATAGAATACATTTAGAATTAATAATAATTGCTAAACTTCCCATGTGACAGGCCCTGTCCCAAGCACTTTACTTTTAATAACTTATTTGAACTTCACAGCAATCCACAGAAGTACAATTACTTCAACAGTGAGAAATGAAGTCATATACCCTTTCTGCATCCACAATTCTGTCTCTGCCATCTAGCTGACCAATTACCCTTATCCCGTGTTAATGACGGCCAAATAGCAATTTGAAACAAAGAGTAATTTATTGGATTGCCTAGCAAGGGTAGTCTGTATTACTTAGCTATGAGCACTTCTTATTAAGCAGAAACTAAAAGAAATAGATTTAAAGTCAAGAAAGACGATATTCTGAGCCCAGGCCTCTGGATTGTTTACATCCTGTTTTGTAATGATGCCTTACAGGTTTTGCACCATTGCTACAGAGAAGCCTCTTTTCCAACAAGTCCAGAATGAGTTGTGTAAGATTCCTGTGGGCCTAGGGTCATCAGGCTACACACACATGTCTAAAGTTTAGCAAGATTTCTATTTAGCATTAAGCAAATACCATGTGGCAACAGATCTGTATATGTGGTAAGACTGGAGTTTGGCTGGAGTGAAATGGATGTGAATCAGATGCTTCTACATTTCTCTATTCTCTGAGAGCACCTGCACACTCACTGCAAAAAAGACTATAGGAGATGAACTCTAGTCATTTCTGACTTCTTTACAAGCATTCTATTTAGAAATCTTTCTGCATATAGTACTCCCGGGTCTTACAAGAAAGACACAATAAACTGTGAAGAAAAATGTTGTTGGTTCTACTAGGATTTAAAAGTGTGGAATCCAGGAATAGTCATACCACTACTTAAGACAAAGAAAAAAAAGAATAAAAGAAAACAAAAAATGGTAACTATTTCAGATTACTTGAGCCTAGTTCATCTTTGCCTCCTCTGTTACTAGCGAAGGATATATTTCTAATTCCCACTGGTTCAGGTTTATCTCCCTGCTTAGTTAACAGCAAGACATGAAGAGAGCATAAAAAATGTGCCATCGGTTGATAGAGTTGCTACAAAAATCTCATCCCAAGAGCTGTTTCATGTCAAGCATCTAGGTTGGGATGAGGGAAGGGATGACATCACCCCAGATCTCTCCCTCACAGCAACAGCAAAGCCACCAGACACATGCACTGCTGCATCTAGTTGGATATGGAGGAAAACCTCACTCAGAGTAGAGATCAGAAATTGTCTATTAGGTTGCTTCCTTCTCTATCCTCAGGTTTTTCCTCAGATTATTCGTTTGAATAAAGCAGTTGTTGTTCCTTGAATTTCCCTTTCAAAAACATTCTCCTGGAAAGGACAAGCACTCAGTCATATTAATTCCCGGCTCAAAACTTTCCAACTGATTCTGACTCTTTATCAAATGCTACACATCAGTGACAAAATAAAACTGGAAAAGAAAACTGCCTAAATATGTAAAAAATGTACTAATTTCTATCTTGTGCATTAAAATCTTTCTAAGAGAATGTAATTAACTGTTCACACTGAAAATATATTCCAGTTTTACAACTCTTATGATTTTATAACTGACACCAGAAGACATCAAAACAATTCAGAGGAATGCAAACCCAATTACCAAATACTATCGAATATAGAGAAGCAATAGAAAAGCATTAGTTAGGGCCCAAGAGGGTAGTCAGCAAGCCATTATGAAATCTGAAGTTGGGACAACTTCCTAGCATTTTTGTTACTGAAAACAAGTCCATGATGAGAATTGAGGAACAGATAGCAAAGACACATTTTCCTCCAAACCCACAGTATTACAATAGCATGGATATAACCAACACAGTTGAGCAGACACCAGCAGAGAGTTAATTCAACCAGCAACTAAGAGTCAGAAATTTACCCAAATATCTCTGCTCAGTTTCTATTCACAAGATTCTTGGTTCACCTGATACTATCTATTTTTAGCATCATGAAATTAGTAAAGATTCACTCTTCAGGTTGTTTTGCAGGTAACAAAAATAGCAAAGACCTAGCCTCTATAATCTGCGAGTTTATTCTCTAGACACAGAAGGATGCTTCAACAGAAAATAATTTGCAAAGAATTATAAAACAATATGACAACAACCATAGAGTAGTATCTTATGAATTTAATACACATAAGCTGAATATTTACATTTGAAAGTAATCAAACGAGGATAGGTTTAGCCAGAGAAAGTCTTCTGAAGATGGTTTTGTAACACATTTTAAGGGGCTTGACAGACATCAATTTTCAGTGGGAAGAATGGAAGGTCCCAGCAAAGTCAAAGACATTGTAATATTTCTAGTGAAAAGACCATGATGTAGAGAAATAAAAGAGGATCTAACCAGGCCTGAGAATGTAGCAAATCCTGTAGAAGGAAATATTGTAATGTGGGATGTGAAAATCAATTAGATTTTTTTGCATGTTGGCTAGTTTTATACTTGAAATAATACAGCTCCTTTTAAATAGGAAAAACTATAGAAAATATTTGCATAAAACTTTAGGAATTTTACAGCATTTATATTCCCCCTAATTATAAAAGTAACTACTGTTCATGGGAGAACATTTGAAAAATACAGTAAAGTACAAAGAAGAGAGTTCAAATCTTCTATAATATCATTATTTAGACATAACAACGGTTAACTCAGAGTCTTTCAATTTACTCTGCGTATGTGTGTGTGCATATATATACGTGTGCATCCATGATGCCCTTTGTACACAAAATTGGACATCTTACTGCACATACCATTTCACGTATTTTTCCACTTTCACTATTTTAAAACAAGCAGCTTGCTTTATGTGATACTTCTCATAGGACTTTTTGTCATTCTGGTTTCATCGATGCTTATTTTTTTCATTATGTCTGGCAAGTAGGAAAAATTGCAAATAAATCCCTAGTTATATTGTCTGAAAGAAATAATCATTAGCTGAAGAAACATCTTAGGTTGATATGAATATATTTTGGTTTCCTAGGCTAAAATATTCAGAGATGACTAAGTTAGTAAGATTTGATACACCCTGATTCTGTTAGGCAATAAGGGACTAACCTCTTGTTCCAAATATCGTTTGTCTTGTCTTTAAATTAGTGAAGGGACACTTTTGTTTACCATTGTCAATGTCATTATCAAATCCCATTTTTGAAAGAAGTGTGTCATGCCCAGGGCATAAAGTCCTCAGTGATTTCATTGGTTCAAAAAGGTTGCATTGTACTACTTTTCCACCACCCTTTAAATAGTGCGACATGGACCAAAGTCAAGCATGTCTCCTTCAAAAATCAGCTTATCCCACTCAGGCACAAAAGCAGTAGTTCATTTTTACTACATCTCCATGGGGGGCATTCAATTCAAAAGAAAGATTCAAAAAGCACTATAGGTTAAATGTAGTTATTCAAGGTAACAATTCTCTTTCTTCATGAAAAAAAAAAAAACAAAGTTATTTTCATTATGCATTTGAGTCTCTTGTTGAGAATTTCTATTAGTTTGTTTGCTTCAATGTTCTCCATAGTAACCGACACAGGGAAGCAGCTTTTCCCCTTTGTAGTGAATGATCCACAGATAGAGAAACACAACATTGGAGACTGTTTCCCTATCAACTAATGAACCTTTCCTCTGGAGATGCTTATGTGCCCAGTAGCCTTGGTAAGGTGACATGAGCAGATAAATGTATGCCTTGCTCTCCCTCTATTTTGGAAAACTTAATGTTACAGGAAATAGAGCATTTCAATACAGGATGAAAATAACTTCAAGTGAGAAGGCCTCTATGCTGGCAGCTGCACAGAACTATTTACTTTCCTCTACCATGTAAAGTAGGGTGACCTTTCCAAAGTCTAGTGGCTAGAAATAGTTAATGAAATGCTGGCAACCCTGGCTGGTGACTTAGTTGTTTTAAAAGAGAAAATGTATATAAACATATTACTTAGGTTTGGGCACTTGCAAAAATATTAAAAGATCAAATATTTCTAGAGTCTACATAAATGCTTACAGATTTCTATATTAGACACTGCAAAGGGAAATGTTCAGAGACTGGCAATTTCTTTTCTACACAACAACATGTGTTTCTTCTATGTAGACAGAGAAAAGCAAATCAACTTCCTGGACATTACAGTGAGAACTGGTTCAGCTGGACCTATGCTAGTCAAAACAAAACAGTCATTTATAAAACTCTATGCCATAGGGTTCATAGGATTCTGGGAAAAGACTGCTAAAACGCTCCCTGAGGTGAACTACACTGAAGAAACATACTGCAAATTTAAAAATAAAAACAACAGGTCAGTTTTCTTCTGCGCATTTTCTCCAAACCATTGTGACTCTAAGTCCAAAAGAGCTATCTACAGGAATGAAATAAACACAAAGGCAGAGGAAAAGACTTAGATCAAGTCAATGCATGGAGATAGCACATGATCTAATTTTTTTAAGTTGTTAGCTAGTTGAACATTTTACATAGCAATACATTGAGTCAAAAATGAGTTGACTCAGTAAAATAAATATTTGAATAGAATGAAACTTACAATAACAATAATCTGGGGCCGGGCACGGTGGCTCACGCCTGTAATCCCAGCACTTTGGGAGACCGAGGTGGTTGGATCATCTGAGGTCAGGAGTTCAAGACCAGCCCGGCCAACATGGTGAAACCCCGTCTCTACTAAAAATACAAAAATTAGCTGGGCATGGTGTTGGGTGCCTGTAATCCCAGCTACTCAGGAGGCTGAGGCAGACAGAATTGCTTAAAACTCAGCAGGCAGAGGTTGCAGTGAGCTGAGATCTTGCCACTGCACACCAGCCTGGGCGATAGAGCATGACTCTATCTCAAAATAATAATAAAAATAATGATCCATACTTAAATTATGCATCACTATATGATGATGAGGCCTAAGCTTTTATAAATAATACACATATTCTAAATACTATGTTAGTATAGCCAAATTAAGTGCTTCTAGAGTTCTCTGGAAGGAGAAGAAAGAGGAACCCCTAAAGATTACTGAACCTACAACACAAAAGAATCTAGAGGCCAGGCGCAGTGGCTCATGCCTGTAATCCCAGCACTTTGGGAGGCCGAGGCAGGTGGATCACAAGGTCAGGAGTTCGAGACCAGCTTGACAAACATGGTGAAGCCCATCTCTACTAAAAATACGAAAATTAGCTGGGGCGTGGTGGTGGGCACCTGTAATCCCAGCTACTCGGGAGGCTGAGGCAGGAGAATAGCTTGAAACAGAAGGCAGAGGTTGCAGTGAGATGAGATCGTGCCACTGCACTCCAGCCTGGGCCAAAAGAGTGAAATTCTGTCTCAAAAAAAAAAAAAAAAAATCTAGAGACCAGCCTTTCCGCTTCTGGGAAATGAAACTCCATGATTTAAAGGCTCAAGAACTAAGAACCAGAGATTTTCTGCCATTCCACCATAACATCCTCTCAGGGCTGCCTTGTACACCTCTGGGGGAGGAGCCGGCACCATTCATATTCTAGATCATGTGAATAGAGGTCACTGGAATTGTGCAACATGACAGGGATGAATCCCAGCCAGAGAAGAATATTAGGAGCAATTGGTTGCTGTTTCCACTCCTCCTCCCCCATTCGTACTTTGATTTTCCATTCAAACATTTATTCAACAACTATTTGTGGAGAACTGTATCAGTTGAGACTCTTTAATGAAGATGTCAGAAAAGAAAACTCCAACTGGCTTCATCAAAAAGGGAATTTACTTTTTCATGTATACAGGCTTTAAGTGAATAGCTGCTGTCATCAGAATTATGTGTCGCTCCCTATCCCTTCACTCCACTCCTTCTGTGTTGACTCTAATTCTCTGACAGTGTTTGGGTCATCCTTGTGATGCAGTGGGCAGCACGTCAGTCTCATTATCTGGTAGAACTTTGTAAATTAGTTAGCACTGTATGAGCTACTAAAAGACAAAATTCTCCCAGTTAATAATCATCCCATTCTCCTAACTTTAGTATTAATTCCAAAATCAACATAATCACCTTGTGAGAACATTAACCCATTATTTAGTAGGTGAATAAGTCTTGAGGAATAATCTCCAAGTCACAATCCTAGATAAAACACAAGCAACTCAGTCTAAATCGAGCTTGTTGTGGGTAGAGCTTGGGCACCAGCAATTTTAACAGCTCTCCAGGTGATAAGACCAGTGGCCTGTGCATTCAACAGATAATGTTGAGAACTAATTTGTCTACATTTGTGAAAAGTTTAAAGCAATTCAGTAGTTATTATGACATTAAAACATATTTAGGCCAGGCGCGGTGGCTCAAGCCTGTAATCCTAGCACTTTGGGAGGCCGAGAAGGGCGGATCACGAGGTCAGGAGATCGAGACCATCCTGGCTAGCACGGTGAAATCCCGTCTCTACTAAAAAATACAAAAAAAAAAACAAACAAAAAACTAGCCGGGCGAGGTGCCGGGCACCTGTAGTTCCAGCTACTCGGGAGGCTGAGGCAGGAGAATGGCGTAAACCCAGGAGGAAGAGCTTGCAGTGAGCTGAGATCTGGCCACTGCACCCCAGCCTGGGCGACAGAGCCAGACTCCGTCTCAAAAAAAAAAAAAATCACATATTTAAGTTACACAACTGAGAAGCTTTTATTGGAAATGGAATCCTGAGAATGGACGTTACAGGTTTTCCAAAATACCTAGGGTCTACAGAAGTTTCGAAGCTCTGTTTAAATTTCATTCTTGATGCCTACTCTGACCTTTGGATAGCTTCTATTCACATATAATTTTAGGACAAAATCAGGGTAAAGCTTGAAGCCTCTGTTTGAATCGTCACACGTGTGTAGGGATATCATCTTTCAGATATTAACATGTGTGTCTTTTTCCTTCCAGTGTTTCCCTCTTTCCTTCTCATTCAAACAGAAAGGAATCCTAAGGAGAAGGGTGAAACAAGGCAGAAAGCACAAAAGTCTGAATTGTTCTAGGTTTGGCTTTCAAATACCTAAGAACTTAAGTAGAAAATAGACAGAGTAGAGACAAAATATTTGGAAGAAACAGGAAGGAAAGAAAGATTCTGTATCTGCACACCTTCCCCACCACACACACACACACACACACACAGACACACGGAGACTGGGAATAGGTCTTCTATTGATCTTGATAACAGAGACTTAGGAAGATCTTATAGGGAGGACCCTATGGGTCTATGACTCCTTGAGAGAAAGCATAACTGTGATAAGCCTAAACAGAAGAAACTACAGAAAGCTAAGTCTTCCATGCTCCCCTCTCCCCAGAGCTTGGCACAAAAATAGCAAAAATTTTCCTGAGCCCCACTCACCTCCACCATGATTGGCACAGAATTAAGAGAGGGAAATGAATGAGTTAAGTAAGGCAGGTGGATACCAACAGTAGAACTCCGAACTGTCTAGCTTTAGCAAGACCAAGACTAAAGTTCTTGGTCATTTGACATTTGTTCATCTTTGTTCTGGGGGAAAAAATGGATTTGACAAAGATGAACTGTCATTTTGTAGAATGGAAGACCATAAAACTTGAGCCATTCCATTATCCAAAGAAAATTTGTACACATTACAAGGGGAAGTAAAAATGCAGGGGGTTATTGACAAAGCCTTTCCATCTATTCATAGGAGAGCTTATGTGTTTGTGTAATAGTTATCTACAGCTGCATAACAAATTATCCCAAAACTCACTGGCTATAAATTATAATAATTATTTATTACCTCACACAGTTTCTGTGGATTGAGAATTTGGGAGTGGCTGAGCTTTCATTTTTGCTCAGGCTCTCTGGAGAGTCAAGATGTCAGCTGAGACTACAGTCATATGAAGGTTTGATTGTGTCTGGAAGATCTGCTTCCAAGATGATTGATTCACATGGCTAGCATGTTCACCTTGTCTGTTGGTGGGGTGCCTTGGTTCCTCCCTGTAAAGCTGCATGAATATCCTCAGAACATGGTAGCTATTTTCCTCCAGAGGGAGAGATTCAAGAGAAGGCAAGGAGGAAGCCACATTTTCTTTCATAACCAAGCTTCAGAAGTTGCTCACTGTCGTTTCCCCCAAGGTCCTATAGATTACACAGGTAAAGCCTACTGATAGCAAGAGGGGATTATACAAGATCAAGAACACCAGGAGGTGAGATGCCATCTCAGAGGCTGGCTACCACAGCTTGCTACTTTGTCATCTTTCCAGTACAGAGTAAAGGATGCTTGCCCCAAATGAGAAAGGAAACATTCTAATTAAATGTCATTCCTGTCAACCATTTTCAATATAAACCAGGAAGGCAGCTCACTTCACTCTCAAAGGGTAGCAGTAAGTTGTATTGTTTGAGCTTCACTCTGAATGCATTTGTTTATGTCGGTTTCCCAAAAACAAGGCATCAGATGCATAAGGGAAGCTTTATCATCACTGCTTAGACCCAAGAAATAAAAATGACACCTCATCAGCAATGCATTGAAAAACAATGCAGATGATGTATGAATTTTATTTAGTTTTAGTTTGAATAGAAAATAAAAGGGGAATTGCTATAAAATTCTTCCAATACTCTGTTTCTTAAAATCCTGAACCTTTCACTGATTGCCTTATGAAAATTGTCAACTAACTTAGAGCCTGGTAAGGAGAATGAACTTTTTCCTGAGCTTTGTCCAAGAATTCCCAACCGTAACTAGTGTACACCAATGACTAAGGGAGAATTTTTCTACTCTTTGTTTCTGTGCCTTGATATTCTGTAAGCCCCTAAATCCTTTATATAACCATGGGAAGATGGGTGAAGCTTAAACAGAAGAATGAGGTTTTGAGCTAAAATTAAGATGCAGAAAATTAATGTAGGTTATGTTTCTTTCACACATGAGTTTTTGGACTCATGTCCAAAATTTCTACTTTCTAAGTATTCTGATAAAAATTAAACCAATGCTTGAAGTAGAAGACGAAAATATCATTACTTTCATCTACATAAAACAAAACAATTGGGTGACTCAATCCATTGGATCATTCCATTTAGCCAATTCAGTTTTTGAAAAAAACCTTCAAAGAAGTTTTTAACAAAATTATATAGTGGTCTTGCCTCTATCAAGAACAACAACAACAACAAATAATTTATAAGACAAACACTACATGAGGCACATTTTTTTCACCTCATTTATTTGTCTCTCAACAAAGCTAAGAATTATGCATGATGACTTCCAATTATCACACAAGAAACCTGAGGGTCAGAATGGTTAAATAACTTACCCAAGGATATTTAGTAAAGCCAGTGTGTTAGTTCATTTTCACACTGCTGATAAAGACATACCCAAGACTGGGTAATTCATAAAGAAAAGAGGCTTAATTGACTCACAGTACCACATGTCTAGGGAGGCTGCACAATCATGGCAGAAGGCAAGGAGGAACAAGTCGCATCTTACACGGTGGCAGGGAAGAGAGAGGATGAGAACCAAGTGAAAGAGGTTTCCCCTTATTAAAACCATCAAATCTCATGAGATTTATTCACTACCACGAGAACAGTATTCAGGGAAACCACCCCCATGATTCAATTATCTCTCACCAGGTCCCTCCCACAACACGTGGGCATTATGGGAACTACAATTCAAGATGAGATTTGAGTGGAGACACAGCCAAACCACATCAGCCAGGATTAGAATTCTCAACTGCGCAGCCTGAGTTCATTTAAGAACACTGTATCCCCGAAAGTGATCTTCTTTGTTGAACACAAGGCAAATTCAGATACCTTGAGGAAAATATTTACAATAAAAACATTTTATGTATAACATAGGAGAGAAATAATTGACTATCATTATCAATTCTAACAAGTACCCACTGTGCCCAAAGTATTCTAAGGCTTTTTTTTTGTTTTCCTTAATCATATACGCTCCAAAACTGAGCATTGTGGGACAGCAGCAGCAGAAAATGGAACGTGACATTTGAAATAAAAAATTCCTTACCATACAGTGGGTTTTGCAGTCCAAACTATTCATTGCAAAATTGCTCAGGCAGGTTGTAAGGGGAAAAGCCTGCTCATTAACCAGCTCACCTAAGAGAAACTCTCAGAAGCCTTCACTTTTCATGGATTCTTCAACTACTATATTTCCTCAACCTCATCTAGTTGCAGATGTAGATGAAAAACTTTGAAACCTTTGAACATTTGCACTGTGCCAAAGGTCTTTTTATGCATGTTTTTAATAGAGAAACTGAGGCATAAGGATTCAACTTTTCTTAGACCACACAAGTGGGATTAGCCAAAAAATTTGCCTGGTGACTTCAAATACAGCACTTTACTTGTTCTTGCAACATAGTCACATGTCCAAAGTGTCCCAGTCTTTTGGAAAATAAGATAGTTCCTATGAAAATGGTTTTAAGGTTATAAAATGATGCAGAAGTAATTGTTATTTTTGCACATTTGCTTTGGAGTTAATATTAACCTAGTTCAAATTATGTAATTACTATCTTATCACTTCATTCTTTGCTGCCGTGTCACTACTCAGAAATCTTCTGAAATGGCTCGTTGCAAACCTGAGGAAAGGGGCATGGCTGTAGGAAATATTTCAAGTGGTAGTCATAATTTGGTTCTCAGATGACTTCTTTTCGGTATTTCTGTACCTCACCAGTAGCATGCTGGCATTGGTGAGAAAACAAAAATAATCATGCAACTATTATGAAACTTCACATTCAATACAACTTTTTACTTTCCAAATGTGAGGAGGAAAAAACAGTCCCCTTGTCTATGTAGTTTTCTCCAGAGTATTTGCTTAGAAAGACATAAAAATGAAATTTACAGCATGCTTTCCAGGTGCACCCACAATTCACAATTTTCTTGCTCTTGTGGGTCAGATTTGCTGTGCAATTTAAAAACCAAAGCCCTTCCCACAAAATAAGAAAAGGGCTAAAATTCCATCTATAGCCCAAACCAGCTTTTTAAAAAGTGAAATGTTTAAAAGTGTAGCATATTTATGTTTCATTTCATTCTCTTCACTTAGTGTCTTGAAAATATCAGAAGCAAAATTAGTACTCAAAAATCCCACCATAAAAAGATATTCGGTTTCAAGGTTGTATAAAATGCTGAAGCTCCCTTTGCAGGATGACTTCCATCAGTTCTTTTTTTTTTTTTTTGAGACAGAGTCTCGCTCTGTCGTGAGACAACATATATGACAGCGCTTTAAACATAAATCATTCAAATTCTTCAGTTATTTGAATTTTTGACCCCTGAGAAATGTGCCACTACCTATATAAGTGTGATTTTATTTTATTAGATGTGTCTGGACTTTCAATAGAATCTAGAATATAAGTAGATAAAATTTCAATTTCCTTACTGAAAGTGTTTTATATAGTTCTTATATTCAACAGAGGACAAATGCAAATAGATCTGAGGGTCACACAGAACCCATTAATACCCCAGGGAAGAAAAGCCAGGGTATATTGGTTTTTCCCAACCATTTTCTTTATGCGTTCATTTCACATCAATCTCACACCTTCGAAAAATATAGGTCTGAAGGGTTGCTTGAATGTGAAAATTTCCTCTTTATAACATGGAATAGAAATTGAGGGCTTTTGATATTGTCATGGAAATGACTCTTTGTAAATACTGCTCAAAGGCCCATTTCAAGCCAGAATGAGCTGGAACAATGTTTTCTTTTTCTTTTCAATTATGAGATTGAAGTAAGGGTTGAGAGAAGTTCTGGTCAAGGCAGTGGAAGGAAAGGCGGGCAGGGCGGGAGGGGGCGCGGGCGGGGAGGGGGGTGGCGAAGGAGGGGGTGGTGAAGAATGTGCCTGAGAGAATTTCTCTCACTTATGCCAATAAATTGGGTAGCATAGTTTCATTCATAAGATCAAAAAAAGATGTTTGTCTCATCTCAGGTACACAAATACACAACTGTTGAGAACCAGAGAGAAAAAGCAGGAAAAATAAGAAAAAGGAAATGGGATGGACCACTTGACTACAACCCTCAATTTAAAAAAAAGGTGAGTTTTATACTTGAAATTATGATGCACACACAAACAAGAAAATTCTACTTTTCAACATAAGTATTTTTTTTAAAACTAGGACTCACAAAATGGATAATGTTTCAGCAAATATTTAAACACTTAATTGAATTACTGTTGATTTTAATATTTGTATCATGGACAACTTTGTTTTCTTCTAACTGCAAGGGAATTAACCTTTAGATCACTCTAGTAAGAGAAGATAAAATAGATTGAAAGCAGAGGAATGATAATAAATAAAAATGTTAATTTTTAAAATACTCTCATGCTGAGACTATAAATTGGATTTCAGGTTTTATTATCTCAATGTTATATTAATCTCTAGCCTTCTTAGCAATGAAAATAAATTAAAAATGCAACAGTCTTCCCCCCTTCAGACAAATCAAACATTTTTGGAGAAACAAACTTAGGAATAAATTCCTGGATTTCTTAAGATTTAAGGGCAATTTAGAGCTGACAATATTGGTTACTGGTGCAAAGCATGGTGTTTCCAAGTCACAACACAGTCCATATCTTGCCCCTCCCTTTAAGGGCTCATTCTCTTATAAAACATTCTATTGATTCTTTTAACATTTGTTCTTTGAGTCCAGGGAGCAAGTGAAGGAAGACTTCTCTAAAATAATTGTTTGCAGCTTCCATCCATCGACCTCTTCTTTCATTGACAAGAAAGGTAATGTCTTGTCTCCGCTAATAGGCTTTGGAAATATTTCTATAGGTCAGCTACCTTGTGGCAACTAGAGTATTTAAAGCATCTTAGAATGAGAGATAATGAACTGTTACTACTGTTAACATAGAGAATTTCATTTGAAAATGGCCCAGCTTAATGGAATGAGTATCTAAATTAATTTGAATTTCATTACCTTGATTTTGCAAAACTGGCACCTTAACAGCCAAGGGCAATTCTTATATTTTAGCCGTCTTTCCAACTGGAGTTGGTAGTACTCAGCCTCTTAGGTAAGACTACTCTGCCTCTATGTTAAAATAAAACCTGCCCCTCTCACTTTGTAATTCAATTGTGTCCATCCCAGTGGGAGAATGGAGTGATTTGCTATTCTCTCTATTCAATGACATGCCTTCCATTTAGAGGCACATTCATAAATGTTTGAGAAGTGTGCTTTTAACATTAATCAAGAAATTACATAAAATGAACTGAGTATAACCACTATTGAAGATTAATATTTAATACCTAGCACTTATAAAGATAGCTTGATTCCTCTTCATCAACCCTAGGAACAAAACAAAGCACTGAGTAACCCATTAAAAAAGATTGCTCCCATTTTCCAGAATAGGAATTAAGGCAAAAATAAGAGAAAGAACTTTCCAAAGACAAAGAAAGAGGAATAACCGAAATGAGGATTCAGGAGACACTCAAATCCTAGATATTTCTGACACTGATTTAAATTTCTCTCTTTTTCAAGGGGAACACGTCCTTTCTCAGCAGCTTCATGCCAATATGAGGACTTATGAAATGGTGGGGAAATAGGGTCTTTTAAAGAAGGCTGATCTTGTAATGAGTAATAGTGCAAATTCCTCTCATTTTAAAGAATCAAATACATTCTCCAGTGCCAAAAACCTGGAACTTAATCCTATTAATCAATCAAGCCTGAGGTTAAAATCTGAAATTTCTACAGTTCTTTACAGTTTATAAAACTTTTTTAGTGATACTATCCTCCTTAGGTATTTCTTTTTCTTCACATTACTTATCAACACCTGACACATACCTTTATCGGTTTGTTTCTTTATCATCTTTTTCCTACTGTTAAAATGTAAATGCCATAAAAGCAGGAACTTTAGTCTGTGTTGTTATATCCCCAGCACCTGGAACAATGTTTGGCACATAGTGGACAGTAGGTGTGTGTTAAATGAATGAATCAGGTAAATACACTGATAAATACTATTTCATTTGAACTTTGAAACAACTTGGAAAAAAAGAAAAGTATTTCTTACTCTCTTCACAGATGGGAAAACCAAGACCAAATTATTTATGACAGTATAAACAGTTACCAGAACTATTAGAAAGGTTAGGGCTAATAGAAGTCCCCTTCTAGTGTTATTTTGCTGACTTGTACAGAGGAATCAAACTATGGGTAGCCAAAGATTTACTGTTGTCAGAATCAGTCCATTTTCACTTTCCATGAAGATTCATTTAAGAGAAAAAAGAAATAAGTGCATGCCCTTCTCTAAAACTATAGCTGTCAATGTTTCTTAGCTTTTTCTCTTTAATCACTTTCCTATATTAAATTGCCCTGGGAAGGTGTTTGTTGACTCATCGCCTACTTTGTATTTATGAATTTCTTCCTGGTATTTTCTTTTCTACCCTATGTAATTAGGATGACATACAGATGTCATTTATTAAGCCCTTTTTACACAATGCTAGTATGTTCTATTTGTCCACTCACAATAAGGAAGCTGCAGATCAATCAGGCTCCAAAGCCCAGGCTCTTTCCATTCCAACACGCCTCCTTCATGGAAGTCCCGGCTAGAGAGACTTAGAGGCAGCCCCCAGGAGCCCCAGAACAGAGCCCACCGTCACCCTTAACAAGAGAATTCGGTAATAGTTAACCCCATGCTGGTTAGCTGTAAGGGTGTTGCGGTCTAGGGGCTCTGTATGGGCAACTGGAGACCTGATTATTAGCACCCAGCATCCATGACATTTTCAGGGTGTCTGAAAATCCCAGAGGACTTGATTTAGGATTGAGAGGAGAAATAAAATAATGATCCAGTCAATAGTTATTCTGGGAGGACTCTGTCCCTGGGGGTAATGACAGGCACAAATTGATCTTTTTTCCCTCCTTCATCAGAGACACCAAAACATTTTTGTAAGGATACTGTGCTTTCTTATATTTCCACACACTGCTTCTTCTTTCCTTTTTTTCTCTGTGAAACATACAGTTTCATGAATCAGTAGTGAGCAGTTGCAGAAGGTGAGCCCTCATGACTCTTGTATCCCTCCCAGCATTGGTGCGAATGCTGCCTCTTACCTGGTGCATAACAGCACCCATCCCCAACCCAATCCAATGGTAAGAGCACAGAGGCTCCTTCCAACCCATGGTGAAGAGAAGGGGTGGGGGGATTCTGATAAGTTTCTTTCATTGCAAATGCTGAGCAGACCATGAGAATAAATTCTGTCTGAACCTGACCTTCAGTTACTAAGTTTGTGAAGTCATTTGAGAAAGGAACTAAGTTAAAGAAACATAGTTTCATTGGTGGATTTACGACATTTTACAAGCAATATGTATTAACACTTCTTTAGTATAAGGCCAGGTTCTGGGTTCTGCCAGTCCTCTGCACATAAAACAAATGGGAGCCTCACCTAAGTGTCCGAGGACAGGGCTGGAGTTAGGCTATTCCTTCCAATTGTTAAACAGTGGATGCTGTGGTGAACTTCAGTCTGGACCAGATAGAAATGATGCTAAGAATGTTCATCAGTAAAGATGAAACACAGGTTCAAATAGCAGAATGAGACTTGCCAATCAAAGTATCAAGGAAGGACAGGGAGTTTGGATCTGTCTTGTGACAGAGTCTAAGTGCCTGTGGCCAGGAAAATGATCTGAGTTCCTGAATCTCCAGATGACCAAAATATCTGTGAAAAGTTAGTCCTGTATGTGCCTCGATGTAAGACACAGAGCCCTTTTATATCTGAGCATTTTGAAGCCCCTTATACTCTATTTTAGATAAATATTATTTAGGGAAGACAAATTAGCCTACATAAACCTCAATCAGTGTTAATTTTAGTTGCTTGTAGAGGCCAATCTGATGAAATCTATGTTATATAAATAAATGGAGCCCAGTCCCCACTCCCTAGATAGTCTGATTTAATTGGTCAATGATTATACCCTATAATAAATTTTTTTATGAACCCTCATGTGATTCTAACTTGCAGCCAAGGTTGGAAAGCACTAACTTGATACAATTAGCATTTTTTTTAGAATGGCAGATTTAGCAACTATTCTTGAAATTATGATAACTACACAATGACAAATGTTGGATTTTTCACTGTTAGTCTTCAATAGGTGACAATTTAAAAGTGTTTTAAAATACAATAAGTGGTCAAATTAAGGTGTTTATGAATATTTACTTACAAGAGTCATAAAAAATAAAAACCCTTCCTAGTGTTATACCAATTGGTGATTGATACTTAGATAAAATTTCTGATGACAGTATCTAGGGATGCCTCTTAAGGTTGTTTAGGCTATGCACTGCACAACTCCAAGGATTTGTTGCATTAATACAATGTTCACATCTCATTGCCTAGCTAATATTAAGGCTTTTATAATATTTAGACACATGTGGAAAGACGTTCCTCTGAACATTTTGTACAGAAATGATAGCAGAAGTAGATTTCTTCACTCAGTGAAGGAACTGAATTTTGCCTCTCAGTTGACACAGGATAGAATAGAATGTTCTCATGCTGAAGCTGGAGACAGAGAAGCTGTGGTGGACGTCTGTTCTTTACAGCAATCCAGCATCCCTGCCTCCTTTGTCTGGTATGAGACACCCCATCCCCACCCCGCCAACACACACATGGCTTTTCTCCTGGAGGAATCCATCCCATGTGGTGTGTATGTGGCTGGTCTGGCCCTACCCTCATCACCACCACCAGGGTAAGCACATTTTACATCTGGTTAGTCAAACCACCCCTGAAAGTGATCGTTCAACAATGGACATAGGACTCAAGCAGAGCCTATAAGAGTGTTGCCAGAAGTTTTTTATAGGACCTGAGAAGATGCTCTCTCCATGGAGTTGATAAAGCTAATAGAATTTCTATTAGCAGAAGGTGTTAATTGTTCTCCAATATCTGTTCCCCCTTTTTTTTCACAATAATAATGTTTCAGCTATGCAAATGGCCTCATACAATACACAGAATAAAAGCCTACATTTTCCAGCTTTCCTTGGAAAATGTAGCTATATATGGCCACATCAGTGCCATGTAAGTGCAAATGTCATGTGAGAGCTTTCAGAAATCTTTTTTAAGAGAGAGTTGCTTTGTACCCTTCATCATTACTTCTATCCTCATGCATATGCTGCTTGGGACATGGACATCATGACCGGAGTTCCATTTTGAACCAGCGATGGCAAGGCGGAAAGCTGTAATGATAGGCAGCTGAAGTCTTCTTGGGACATAATTGTCTTACTTGCCCTGAATTGTTTACAACTGGACCCTTATGTGAGAGAGAAATAAACTATCTTGCTTAAGCCACTTAGCATTTTTCCTGTTACTTGCAGCTGTAATTAACTGCTGATTAATCTTGGTTAATTCATTGCCTTCATCAACTGTTCACCACACACAGCGACACTGCCTGAGCGTGAAGACAACTCAGAGAAAGGCAGAACAAAAATAAAAAGAATTCTGTTAATATAATTTGAGTCACTGGGTTTAGTCACGCCTAAAGTCATGCTACCTTTTGAGTTTTTCAGTTACATAAGCCAGCTTATTTACTTTTTTGCTTAGGATTTTAAAACCTGAGTTTCTGTCATTTGCAACAACAAAAATAAAAGCCCAGATGAATCTAGCAACCATGAGGAAGTATGCTCTCAATAATGTGTATGACATTATTCTGACCAATTATGGGCTCTAGAATTGGGAGTCAGAATCAATTTATCTTGATATCCCTAGATTCTCAAGAGACAGAGAGGTCTAAACTGACATCTGGATTACATCATCATCCACATTATTCCTTTGCCATGGGCATATTGTTTCTATTATTTTAAACACTACATGGAGCTCCACAGGTTTGCAAGACTTATGAAGACATTTCCCTGGAAATTAATAACTCAGGAAGATTCACCTGGCTTCAAAGTACAGGAGGGACTGAAAGGATTTTGAAGGGTGGAACAGAGACCAGTTAGGACTCTAATGGCAGAAACCAGTTAGGAGTAGGAATTGAGCTAACAGGGGCTTAGTGTTAGTGTGAATACCTACAAAAGGACAACAGTTAAGAAAAAAAAAATCTGACCTCTAGCTTTAACACATGTTCCGTTCTACTAGTATTTTACATTAGTAAAGTGATTCATAGTTCATGAAGTATTTTCACATACATTATCTCATTTGATACTTAAATAAGCAAAGTGAGTAACTAGTGTTACTGTTTTACAGAAGTGGAAACTGAGGCTTAGTGTGGGTATGAGTCTCACCCAAAGTCATGTTGGTGTCAGAGCAAAGGCCAAAACCCAGATTTTCTGATTAGCAGTTGAATCTGGATGCACTGGCTCTCTCTGTACAGAGACTTACCTATAAGCAAAATTTTCTTTTCAAGCAACTTCATTCAGTTTTGTTTGTGACTTCTACTTCATTGTTAGTCATTTCATTACTCTCTTCTTACTCATTACCTGTGCTGAGAAGTGATGTAGGCTGAGAGACACAACTTTATCCTAATATGAGTCATCTTTATAATGCAATATTGGAACCAAGGAGTGTGTGTGTGGGGACTGGGGAAGTGGAATTAGGAACTACCAAACAGCAACAAAAACCACAACCTTGAGTCCCAGAGAAAGAATTTATGTTAATTTTAAAAATCTTTTTCTCTGCTTAGTGCCTCCAATATGAGATCACCTCTTGCTCATTATGGCACCAGTAGGCCTGATTATTTTAATAATTTACTATTTCAAGGAGCCATGGAGAGAGAAAGGAAATTGCTTTTAGACAATGTGTTATTCAAGCAAACGGAAATGGTTTCTGAACCACAGAAAACAAATAAACATGCCTCTACCTGGAACTTCATTAGTGTTTGCCTGTTGTCTGGCACTAAAGGATGTGCTTTAAAACAATGGTGCAGTGTGTGCTTGGAAATTCTGAATGTTAGTGGGGTTATCTGAACTCTAAAAGAAGAGGATGTTGACTGTGTCTACGACCACTGAACTTGGATGAACTCCTACAGGCTGGGTGTGAAACCACATGCTAAATGTCTTTCCGTACAGCAAAATAAGATGCCAAATCCTTAATAGTCAGCTCAGTTTTCATAACTTCTCAAGAAGCATATTTTATTATTACTCAAAATATAATGCAAGTATACCATGTATAGCTGTGATATAAGAACATTGATCAGAACATTGATACTTGATGCTCTAGTAACATTGTAAAGCCTTCTAAAAGAATTACCCATCTTCTGTTCTTATCATGTCTATTGATGTACCTTTCATCCTTTGCCTGTGAATTAAAAAATGCGTTGTTTGGAATTCTGTGGGATCCTGCCGAATTCCTTAGGACCATGGTCAAACATAGCTAAATGGTTATCCTTTTCCATAATGTTATTCTTGGGCATGAAAAGGAGTATCTTTTTAATAAAGGAAAATTGGCAAGAGGATTTCTTCTTGCAGTGCAGGCCTGGTTTGGCACAAAATTTGAGGTGTTAGAGATGCAAACATCTCATCTTCAGATCCGTACCTGGCAAAAACACAAGGGGACACATTTCCCTGGCAAGACTGGGCCATCTGCAGCACCACGGTGGGCCTCAAGTCTCTGGACTGACCTTCGATCAAATGGTAGAAATCCAAAGTAAAGCAAAGTGACCTGGCAAACAGAGGCTCCTGGAGCAGAGCGTGTGATTTCTTCCAGTCCTACGGAGATCCTCATTTGGCTGGAAGTCCACCCGAGAGACCAAGTGTTTCCAGATATTTGGCAGAAAAAGAAATACTCTCTTTTCAACTTTCTCTAATTCAAAGAAATGGAATGCTGACAAGAAAATATGAGTATCATCCATCCTCTTGATATAGCATTAATAGCTGTAGAGATTTTCGTGTTTACACAATAATGGTGCTAACAGTGGCTGCTTATATAGTCATTATAAGACTACATTTTTTAAGCTATAGGATATGATGAGAGACAGTAAATGAAATATGTGTATGCATGTATCTATGCTCATGTATATATACATGCATGTACCGCATGTGTGTGACATGACATATGAAATATGAATGCATGTGCATACATGCACAGTATATGTGTATTTGCATGTGTGTGTGTATACACAAGTGGTATATTGAGCATGCAGGACTCATGAAGAGTAATCACTAAATGCCATTTTCTTTTTGTTTTCTATCTTCTGCTGTCTTTCATAGGCAGGGGACATCTTCCTCTTCCCCTGGATGGAAATAAGCAATCCCATGCTTTTTCTAAGCATACCTAGAATATAGAAAATCCTACAATCACTTTAAGTGGTAAAATATAATTGATTCAGATATTAGAAATTCCAGCTGCATGTATGAACCAGTGTGGCAGAAGCTACCATGTTCTCTACCCCATTACCCATTGCATTTACCAGGCAGGTACACCCATCTCTCAGTTGCTGTGACGATTACCTAGGCATGGTTTCCAGAGTGTTCTCTCAGAATTGCCCTTAGCTGGCAGGTACCATCCTGCCTGGGAAATCTTGACCCCCTCACCACACACACATCAAAGACTGATTACAAAGGGACAAAAGGCCAGCCTATGGTTCTAGGAGAAGCAGTCTGCTCTGCAACTTACATATAAACCTCTCCCCCATAGATGAGGGAAGGCTAGATGTCACTTGAAATCACATACTTGCTCAGCTTCTTCTTCATCATCCCTAACGTTACCGACTTTTTCTGAAGAGCGTTCCTTAAAATTTTCTTCTCCCCTGAATCCCACTCTCAGACTCTGCTTCTGGAAAACCCAGCCTAAGACAAAATAAAATTGAAAAAAAAATCTCTATTTTAATTCAAAATTAAGACTCTCCACCCTCCACTTAAGGTACAGCTGTAAGCAGGAAGGTCACCAGCCTTCAGAGAAGGGGGGTGGTTAATTTCTTATCACATTACCTGTCCACCACCACCCCACTCATGGCCTGCTGGCTGCTATCATCAAATCATTTTCCTGTATCAATTGAAGTGAACATATGATCTTTTTATGTTTAAGACTACAAATCTACTGAAACTCATTGAGATTTTCTAATGTTGACCATTCATATACTTCTGGTGGGAAAAAAAAACAACTTTAATGATGATGTTTTGCATATTTTGAGGCTATATTTTTAGCACTCACTCACATCACTTTAGTTTCCACTCCTCTCTTCTCCACACTGATATTATCTAGAATTTTAGTTCTCGATTCTTAATAGCTTCCCCCACCCCCACCCACCCAGTACCTTTGGTTTTTAAAAATTTTTTAGACAAAATAAACTTGAGAATATTTATTTAGTCATCCTTATTTTCCATCTTTTTTGCTGCATCTCCTGGATTTATTTTTCTTCCTATTGGAGCACTCTCTCCAAGAGTGTTTACAAAGTGGTTCTTTGTATAGCAAACTTGGTATGATTGAGAACATCTTCATTAGACCCCCCCAAGGTGTTGTTGACATCTGGCTGTTGGTGTCCTCTGCATGGCAGAGACCCAAAAGTAAGTTTGAGAGCCAGCACCCAACCCTGTAGCCTCTGCACTACAACAATGTGCTTTCCAAATGACATCTTGCACTCCCCAGGTCTTGACCCAAAAAGTGCACCCAAACTCTATTTCTGCTGAGATCTCCTTACCTAGGAGGAAGCTCCTGGGAGAGGTTTCTTAAAGACAACTCAAGCCTGGCTACCTTCACTTGGCCCACAAGAAACTCACGTACCATTAGTCTTCCAAATTGTCAGCTCCCACCACTTCCTGATTTATCTTCTCACTAGGGCCTTGATATGGTTTGGCTGTGCCCCCACCCAAATCTCATCTTGAATTGTAGGTCCCACAATTCCTATGTGTTGTGGGAGAGACACAGTGGTAAGTAATTGAATCATGGGGGCTGGTCTTTTCCATGCTGTTCTTGTGATAGTGAATAAATCTCAAGAGATCTGATGGTTTTATAAAGAAGAGTTCCCCTGTACAAGCTCTCTCTTTCCTGCCATCACGTAAGATGTGACTTGCTCCTCCTTGCCTTCTGCCATAATTGTTAGGCCTTCTCAGCCATGTGGAACTGTGATTCCATTAAACCTCTTTTTCTTTATAAATTACCCAGTCTTGGGTATGTCTTTATTACCGACATTAAAACAGACTATTAGAGGCCTTATTAGTGCCTCCTGTCCAACACCACACCACCCCCCCTCCCCCACCCCAGATAGGAAAAATACACCAAACTTCTGGGTATAGGCACCAGGTTATTTCAAATACTTTCTCACAGTTACTCCACTCTAGAATTGGATAGAGGCTTTGATGTTCTGTGGCTTAGGAAAACTTCAGCTTAGGAATTAGACATCAGTCTTCCTTCTGACAGATATCAGACTAGAATTAATAAGAAAAATATATAATGTTTAATAGAAAAAATAAGCAATCAAATAATATAATCAACTAATTTGTGGAAGATGAGATCTCAGTGACTGATAAGCATATAAAAGATAGGTAAACTGACTAGTAATCAAATTAAAACAAGTAGAAGTCATTACACACCAATGAAATCACAGGAAAAAGAAAACAAAAGCTGAGGACACCAATGGCTGGAGAGAAAGTGGGGAAAGGGAATTTAGACACTGCTTGTGGAAGAACAAATTAGTACAACTACTTTGGAGAGTAATATGCCACTCCCCAGAAAAACTGAAAAATGTGCATAGCTCATTAATTACACTTCTAGACATGTCCTTCAGGTCTAGAAAAAAAATTTGTCCCTGTGGCCAAGAAGAACTATACAAAGATACTTTTTACTGCACTGTTTTGAAACAGGGGAAATGGAAAATAATCTAAATGTTCGTAAGTAAGGAATGGATGAATAAATGGAGTTTATTTATACAATGGAATACTATGCAGTTGTTGAAATAAATGAATTAGATCCTCATGGATAAATCTTAGAAGCATTACTATTGAAGAGACAGGACCAATCTAAAGTTACAAAACGGTACATATGGTTCCACGTATGTAATCTTTTAAAGCATAAAATAATATATATACTCATGAACATACATACATAGAACAAAAGTATGAAAACTTTCATAAAAATGCTACCAGCAAATTCAGAAGAGTGGTGATTCCCAAGGATGGGCATGAGGGATGGGCAAGAGATGGGAAAAGGATAATATTAGATGCATTCATAATACTTCCTTACAATCACCCAAACAAAAATGATCTGAAGTAAATAGACAAAAGGCTAACGTGTTAAATCTAGGGAGGTGGATACGTGACTATCTGTTACATTTATTTTCTGTATGTTAAAAATATTCAGCAATAGTAGAGTATAGGAATATGTTTGGCTGACCATTTGGAGGCCAAGCTTGTTTGTGATCTCTACAAAAGGCAGTTATGTCCTCTAGAACACATTTTTTTTTACCATCTTCAATCTCAGTTCTTTTCTTTGTAAATGAAAGGTAATAACATTTTGCCCCAGCCTGCTTAAGTGTTTGGAAAATGACCAAATAAAGTAACATATGTAAAAAGCCACATTGAAAACCATTAAGAGCTTTAAAAAAAAGCTTAAAGACTTGTTGCTGTTTGTATGTTGACATGTAAAATATGAATATCCATAAAACATAATAATGCTAGTTCAGAGGCCCAATATCAACATACTGTACATCTTTACTATGGATTTTTAGATGGCTATTTTGACTCCGAAAATTATTCTTGTCATCTTATTCTGAGCTGGTGGCTTGACAAGGAGAGGGAGAAAATAAATCTATCATTGAAACACTCTAAGGATTTGAGAATTAAAACACAAAGATCTACCAGCATCCACTGGGAGAAAAACACTGCATGTAAACATGGTGGGTTAGGAAATATCAGTTTCACGAAGAAGACCTCTGGCTAAGAAGCACAATGTATGCTTCTACTTACAGCTTAAAATTTTTATTTTAAATAATAGCTTTTGGAAAAGGATGTAAAGTGAAGGGAGAACAATAGGAGCTTTTAGCATGAGTATTTTTCTCAGTTGTACTCTTCTTAATAAATGAAATCTCCTCAAAAACATTTGTTAGATAGAAGCAATTCAGGCAGAGGCTCTATCCTCTCTCCACTAATTAATTACAGCAAATGAGCCTGTAATGTGCATCATAACAACTTAATAAGCTGGACCAAACTATTTTAGATTCTGCCATGCTAGTATTTGATCGTTGCTGGGCTGTGTAAATTAGGTAAGCAACATCTGAACATAAATAGCTTTTGAAATACCTGTGTTCTTCAAAATAAACTCTATGTCTTGAGCATATGTGCTGTTTACAAGAAAGGGGTAAGAGCAGAGAATCATATAGTAGATATGAGGACAGGGAAAGGAGGTGGAGACAGGGAAAACATGAGAGCTTACACAAACTATCATATTATCTTCAATAATTTAATATCCATCCTTTCTACAGCACATTACAGCAGCCAACTGGATGACATTCCAACAACTCTGTCACATTTTTCAATTTCTGTTGGACCTGAACATTGAAGAATACATAGCTACATTGGTCTCCCTTTTTTGACATCATTGGTTATATTATCAATTCTTGCCTCAAATATCTAACTGAACCTGAATCAAAGTGTGACTAATACAAGTTCTTTAGTAATGTCTCTGCTTTTAATGAAACTTTAAAGGTAATTAGTGACTCACTGAGTCAATGAATAGACTTTGTATATCTGGGGATGAGTTCAAATATGGCTTACTGTCAGAGAAACAAGCAAGAGCCCCAGACAAGCTGTGAATTATCTCAGACACAATTATCTGAAACTTTAAAGACTGGTTTCTTTAAAAATCAAAGGTCAATATGTCTTCCAGGGAAGAGCATCTGCTACCACCTCAACGTGTTAATTGACTAACTTCAGCAAATATCAAACAGATCCTCATCTCCCCTTCCTCAAAGTACAAATTGTTCACTGCCCACGAAGGTATAATTCAGGCATTTCCAGATTGGAAGGAGAAAAGAGGGCATAGGCGAGCAGATCTGGAGGTTTATCAGGTGATCTTTTCTGTGGACCCTTCTTTTTTGTTTATTATTTGTGTCAAGTTTCTCCAGAACATAGAGCCAGGCATTTCCACTACAGAATGATAAAAAAAAGTTGTACAATTCTCTTAAATATTCTTGAAACATGAGCTGTTTAGTGTCACAGGGGAGCCTACTGGTTTGACCAACCAGAAGAATAAGCATAGGCCAGCGACAAAGAGAAATAATTAATCAGTTATCTTCCTCTCTTCTCATTGTTGCACCCATCATCTCTGGGATGTAATGGGTGAAAATGTAGACATGCACACAAAATGTATTTGAGACCTAAGGACAACTTTAATAGCGACACAAACTGGAATTGAACACATTATTGAAGTCTGTTCCAAAATACATTTCATCCTCAAATTTATGATGCTCTTTGAATAAGGAGTAAATATATGCATACCATTCAGGAGTCATAGTTTTGGTAAAATTTTGGACAGAATTGACACTGGTCTATAAAATTGGGGCTCTAGGTTGGGCGTGGTGGCTCACACCTGTAATCCCAGTACTTTGGGAGGCCGAGGCTGGCAGATCACGAGGTCAGGAGATCAAGACCATCCTGGCTACCACAGTGAAACTACTAACAAATACAAAAAATTAGGCGGACGTGGTGGCGGGTGCCTGCAGTCCCAGCTACTTGGGAGGCTAAGGCAGGAGAATGGCATGAACCTGGGAAGCAGAGCTTGCAGTGAGCAGAGATCGTGCCACTGCACCCCAGCCTGGATGACAGAGTGACATCACTCTGTCTCAAAAAAAGAAAAAAAGAAAAAAAAATTGGGGCTCCAACTCATTTCTTCTCTCACAACGTCCCTTTCATTTCCCTTTTCCTATGCAGGGTCTATTTTTGGCAAGTTCTTGCTAAGATGTCAAATAATAAAAATTTCAGGTGTGTCCTCTCCCAGGTGAATATGCATTTTAAAAAGGCAACTCCAAAACGGCAATGACAGGCACAGGGAAGTGATGGCAGATAATCAAGCCTCAGTACTTCACTGTCAGTACTTCACTGATCTATTTACTGCTAAGGCCAATCCAGGAGATACTCAAGCAATTGGAACAGACCAGTGAAGAGATATCTACATTGTGTTTACTCTTGTCCAGTAAATGAGAGAGTTTAAAGGAATTCCAGCTTTGAGAAAACTGTTCCTGAATTAGATATTTTCATTAAAATATTCTCTGCATACAAAAATATCAATGCAAGGATTTGAAAAGGCATGGGATCAGTTTAAATCTTACATGCCCTAAAGTATAAGAAGGTTCAGTCAGCAATATAAAACCAACTAAAACCTTTTTCTTCAACAAGGAAAGCCAATATTTTTATATACCTTTGTCATTCAACAGGCCATAAATCTACTGTGCATTTGCTTAGAAGAGAAAACTCGAGATACAATCTTACTTATATTTCTCTCACTCTTACTATTCTCTAGATACTCTATTTCTCTGACTCCTACTATTCTCTAGATATTCTTTCCTCAACTGTCACACTCCCCTGGGTTTTGCACAGTCTCAAATGCTCCAATCTCTTGGCTAGGTTAACAAGCTTATCCAGCTCACCTAACTGGGGAGGGCTTCTCTGAAGTTCCATGATGGCACTTCACAGAACAGCTTGGCAGCCTTTAATTCCAATAATAGAAAAGTTCTCTTAAACAATAGCTCATTTTATTTACATCAAGTTTATCAATGTCATATCAACCCTAGAACAGTGTTCTCATTCAAGAAACAAACTCCATCAAGACAAGTTATTCTTTAGGCCTGTTCCTTCTCTTAGCATTAGGGCTGACATTTAAGGAAGGTATAGTGGTGTAAAATATTTTATCTCATCTAAAGATTTATATCAGCTATTCAAATACTTAAAAGCAATGCATTATTTTCCTTGAACCTGTTCACATTTATTATACGTCGAACAATTGATTTTCATGAAATCCTCCTCTTGCTTGGCAGAAAGGGGTTCTCTTTATTTTTTTATTGATATATAATAGATGTAGATATTTTGGGTCTACATGAAATAATTTGATACATCCATATAATTTGTAATGATCCAATTGGTGTGATTGGAATATCCATCACCTTAACTATTTGTCTTTTCTTTTTGCCAGAAACATTTGAATTATTCCCTTCTAGCTATTTTGAAATATAGAATATAAACTATAGTCACCCTACTGATCTATCAAACACTACGTCTTATTTCTTCTATCAAACTGTGTATTTGTACCCAATAATTAGCCTCCCTTCATCCCCTCTCTCCCTATCCTTTTTGGCCTCTTATAACCATTATCTACTCTCTGTCTTCATGAGATCCACTTTTTTAGCTCTCACATATGAGTGAGAACATGCAATATTTATCTTTCTGTGCTGCACTTATTTCACTTAACATTATGATCTCCAGTTCCCATGTTGCTGCAAATGAAAGGATTTCATTCTTTTTATGGCTAAATAATACTCTATTGTGTATATATATGTACCACATTTTTTTATTCATCCCTGGGTGGGTACTTCCCTTGATGTGATATTTTGGCTATTGTGAATAGTGCTGCAACAATAAACATGGGAATACAGATATATCTTCAATATATTTATTTCATTTCTTTTGATAGATACCCAGTAGTGAAATAACTGAATCATATGGGAGTTCTATTTTTAGTTTTTTGAGGAACTTCCATAGAGTTTCCACAGTGGCTTTACTAGTTCACATGCCCACCAACAATGTCCTAGGGTTTCCCTTCTGCACATGTCCTAGGGTTTCCCTTCTGCACATCCTTGTCGGCATTCGTTATCCCCTTTTTTATGAAAACCATTTTAACTGGAGTGAGGTGATATCTCATTATGGTTTTGATTTGCATTTCTCTGATGGTTAGTGCTGCCGAGCATTTTAAAAATATATCTGATGGCCATTTGTATGTCTTCTATTGAGAAATATCTATTCGGATCTTTTGTCCATTTAAAAAAAGTCAGAATATTTGTTTTTTTGCTATTGGGTTGTTCATATTCCTTATATATTCTGCTTATTAATCTTTTGTCAGATGGGTAGTTTGCAGATATTTTCTCCCATTCTGTGAGTTGTCTCTTCACTTTGTTAATTGTTTCCTTTGCTGTGCAGAAGTTTTTAGCTTCATATAACTCCATTTGTCTCTTTTTGCTTTGGTTTCCTGTGCTTTGAGATCTTACCTAAAAATTCTTTGCCCAGACCAATGTCCTGGAGCATTTCTTCAATGTGTTTTTTTTTTTTTTTCCTAGTGGTTTCATAGTTTCAAGTCTTAGGTTTAAGTCTTTAATCCATTTTTATTTGATTTTTGTATATCGTGAGAGATAGGGATCTAGTTTTATTCTTCTGCATATGGTTATCCAGTTTTCCCAGCACCATTTATTGAGAAGACTGTCCTTTTTCCATTGTATGTCTTTGGTGCCTTTGTCAAAAATGAGTTGGCTGTAAATGCATGGATTTATATCTGTGTTCTCTATTCTGTTCCACTGGTCTATGGGTCTGTTTGTATGCTAGTACCATGCTGATTTGGTTATTATAACTTTGTAGTATATTTTGAAGTCAGGTGGTGTAATGCCTACAGCTTTGTTCTTTTTACTTAGGGTTGCTTTGGCTATTTGAGGCCTTATGTGGTTCCATATACATTTAGAACTGTTTTTTACTGTTTCTGAATTGAATCTGTACATTGCTTCGGGTAGTACTGTCACTCTAACAACTGTCCATGAACACAGAATATCTTTCCTTTTTTGTGTCTTCTTCAATTAATTTAATCAGTGTTTTACAGTTTTCCTTATATAGGTCTGTCACTTTTTCAGCTAAACTGCTTCTGGGGCATTTTATATTATTTGTAGATATTGTAAATGGGGTTGCTTTCTTCATTTTTAAAATATTATTTGCTGTTAATGTATAAAATGTTACTGCTTTTTGTATGTTGCTTTTGTATCCTGCAACTTTACTAAATTATTTTATCCATTCTAGCAGCTTTTGTAGGAGTCTTTTTTTCTTAATCTTTTATTTTAAGTTTAGGGGTATGTGTGCAGGATGTGCAGTTTGTTACATAGGTAAACATGTGCCATGGTGGTTTGCTGCACAGATCATACCATCACCTAGGTATTAAGCCCAGCATTCATTAGCTATTCTTCCTGATGCTCTCCTTCCCCCCAAACCCACCCTCTCTGATAGGCCCCAGTGTGTGTTGTTCCCTACCATGTGTCCATGTGTTCTCATCATTCAGTGCCCACTTGTAAGTGAGAACATGTAGTGTTTGTTTTTCTGTTCCTGTGTTAGTTTGCTGAGGATAACGGCTTCCAACTCCATCCATGTCCCTGCAAAGAACATGATCTTGTTCCTTTTTATGGCTGCATAGTATTCCATAGGTGAAGTCTTTAGTTTTTTCTAAGTATAACATCATGTTGTCTGCAAACAAGGGTAATTCAATTTCTTCCTTTCCAATCTGGATGCCCTTTATTTCTTTCTCCTGCATAATTGCTGTGGCCAGGACTTCCAGTATTATGTTAAATAAAAAGGGTAAAAGTGGGCATCCTTGTCTTGTTCCAGATCTTAGAGGAAAGGCTTTCAATTGTCTCCCATTCAGTACTACATTATCTGTGAGTTTGTCATATATGGCCTTTATTATTTTGAGGTACGTTCCTTCCATTTCCAGTTTGTTGGGAGTTTTTGCCATAAAGGAATGTTGAAATTTATCAAATGCTTTTTTCAGCATCTCTGAAATGATTTTATGTTTTTTCTTCCAGGTTCTCTTAATGTGATGTATCATGTTTATTGATTTGCATATCTTGAGCCATCCTTGCATCCCTGGAATAAATTCCACTTGATCACGATGAATGATCCTTTTAATGTGTTGTTAAATTCAGTTTGCTAGTATTTTGTTGAGAATTTTTGCATCAATATTTATCAGTAATATTGGCCTGTAGTTTTCTTTTGTGTTGTGTCCTTGTCTACTGTTAGTATCAGGGTAATGCTGACTTCATAGAATGTGTTCCCTCCTTTTCAATTTTTTTTAAAGAGGTTGAGTAGAACTGGTATTAGTTCTTCTTTAAATGTTTGGTATAACTTAGCAGTGAAGCCATCAGGTCTTGGGCTTTTCTTTGATGGGACACTTTTTATTACAGCTTTGATCTTGGTACTTGTTACTGGTTTGTTGAGGTTTTCTATTTCCTCATGGTTTAATCTTGGTAGGTTGTATAAGTCCAGAAATTTTTCTAGGTTTTCCAATTTGTTGGCATATATAGTTGTTCATAATAGTCTCTAATTATTGTTTACATTTCTGTGACTTGAGTTGTTATGTTTCCCTTTTGTTTATGATTTTATTTATTTGAGTCTTTCATGTTCCACGTGCTGATGGAAGAATGTGTGTTCTGTAGCAGCTGGGTGAAATTTTCTGTAAAAGTGAATTAGGCTCATTTGTTCTCATGTATAGTTTAACTCCAGTGTTTCTTTGTTGGTTTTATGTCTGGATGATTTGTCCATTACTGAGAGTAGGATGTTGAATCCCCTACTCTTATTGTATTGTAGCCTATCTCTCCCTTTATGTCTATTAATGTTTGCTTTTATACTTGGAAGCTCCATTGTTGGGTGTATAGATATTTATAATTGTATATTGTCTTGCTGAATTGTCCCCTTTCGCATTATATGACTTCCCTTGTCTCTTTTCATAGTCTTTGATTTTTAGTCTATGTATTAGTCCGTTTTCACACTGCTATAAAGAACTACCTGAGACTGGCTAATTTATTTAAAAAAAAGAGAGAGAGAGCTTTAATTGACTCACAGTTCCACATGGCTGGAGGGGACTCAGGAAATGTATAATCATGGTGGAAGGCAAAGGGGAAACAAGACACATCTTGCAGTAGCAAGAGAGAACAAGGGGGTAAGTGTCACACTTTTAAACAATCAGATCTCGTGAGAACTCACTCATTATCATGAGAACAGCATGGGGGGAAACTGTTCCCATAATCCAATCACCTCCCATTTGGTCTCTCCCCTCAGCACACAGGGATTACAATTTGAGATGAGATTTGGGTAGGGACACAGAGATAAACCATATCATCTACTTTATCTGATAAAAGTATAGCTGCTCCTGTTCTTTTTTGGTTTCCAGTTTCATGGAATATCTTTTTCCATTCCTTCACTTTAAATCTATATGTGGTCTTTAAAGGTGAAGTTGGTTTCTTGTAGACAGCATATATTTGGGTCTTATTTCTGTATCCATTCAGCCATGCTGTGCCTTTTATTTTGTATTTATTTTTATTTTTTAGAGATAGGATCTTGCTCTGTTGCCCAGGCTGGAGTGAAGTGGTGCAATGGAGTGCAGTGGTGCAATCATACCTCACTGTGACCTCAAATTTATGGATTCAAGGGATCGTCCTGTCTCAGCCTCCCAAGTAACTGAGACTATAGGGATGTACCTCCACGTTCAGCTGATTAAAAAAAAAATTTTTTTTTTGTAGAGATGGGGTTTTGCTACGTTGCCCAGACTGGGTTTGAACTTCTTGCCTCAAGAAATTCTCCCATCTGAGCCTCCTAAAGTGCTGGGATTATAGGAATGAGCCACTGCAGTTGGTCCCTCTGTGCCTTTTAGTTGGAGAATTAAACCCTTTTACATTCAGTGTTATTATAGATAAGTAAGGACTTACTACTTCCATTTTGTTGCTTATTTTCTGGTTGTCTTGAAACTCCTCTCTTCCTTTCTTCCTTTTTATTGTCTTTCTTTGTGGCTAGGTTATTTTCTTTGGTAGTATGTTTTAATTTATTACTTTTTATTTTTAGTGAATTTATTAGAGGTTTTTACCCTGTGGTTACCATGAGGCTTACAAAAGACATCTTATAGATATAACAAGTTATTTTAAAGAGATGACAATTTATCTTAGATCATAAAGAACAGAAACAAAGAAAAAAGGAAGAAACCTCTATACTTTAACTCCATACCTCTTACATTTTGACTTTACATTTGACTCAGTTTACATGTTTTCTATTGCCTATATCTTAAGAGATTTCTATAGCCATTATTGTTTATCTTTTATGCTTCAGACTAGAGTTATGAGTGGATTGCATACCACAATTACAGCAGTAGAGTACTCTGGGTTTGTTTGTGTGTTTAATTTTACCTATGGGTTTTACACTTCCAAATTTTTTATTTTTGCACATTAGTGGATTTTTTTTTCTCAGATTGAAATCTTCCCTTTAGCATTTCTTATAAGACAGGTCTGGTGGTGGTGAATTCTCTCAGCTTTTCTTTGTCATGGAGCAACGTTATCTCTTCTTCATATAGATGACAGACTTTTCTTTCAGCACTTTAAAAATGTTGTCTCACTCCATCTTGACCTGTATCGTTTCTGTTGAGGAGACTATTGCCAAACAAATTGGAGCTCTTTTATTTGTTAGTTGCTTCCTTTCTCTTGACGCTTTTAGAATCCTCTCTCTGTCCTTCATTTTTGAAAATTTGATTATTATATGCCTTGGGGCAGTCTTATTTGGGTCAAATCTGTTTGTTGTTCTCTGACCTTCTGGTACCTATATATTTATCTCTTTCTCAAGTTTTGAAAAGTCTTCCATTGTTATTTATTTAAATCATTTTCTACTCCTTTTTGTTGCTCAACTTCCTCTTGAACACCAACAATTCTTAGATTTGGTCTTTTGAGGCAATTTTCTATACTTTGTAGGTGATTTTCATTCTTTTGCATTCCTTTTTATTTTTTCTCTTTGATTGTATATTTTCAAATAGCCTGTCTTTGGGCTCACTAATTATTTCCTCTACTTGATCCATTCTGCTATTGAGAGCCTCTAACACATTTTTCAGTCCAGCAAATGCATTTTTCAGTTCTGATATTTCTGTTTGATTTTTAAAAGTTATTTCAACCTCTGTTAAATTTCTCAGAAAACAATCTGAATTGATTTTCTGCCTTATCTTGGAGATCATTGAGTTTCCTTAAAACTGCTATTTTGCATTCTTGGTCAAAGAGTTCATATATTGCCATTTCATTGTGGTCAGTCACTGATTTGTTTGTCCACTGGAGAGGTCATGGCTTTATTTGCTGTTGTTTATTATGAATGTACATCTATGTCATTGCATTGATGAATTAGTTATGTATTTCAGTCTTCTGTCTGGCTTGTTTGAGTTTTTACTGGATATGTTTGCTTAGAGATTCTTTGTAATTTACCTGTTGATTATCTTTCTTTTTTTTTCTTTAGATTGCTGCCTCCTTTTCAGCATTAGATAGTGCCTCAAGCCCAGGTTTGCCTCTCTTCTAGTAAACAAACAGAATGCCAGCCAGGGGACCTGTAGAATGAACTTTCTGCAGTGTAGTGCTGCTGAACAGTTACTCTGATTTGGCGTCTCCTTTGGTCCAGGTACAGAGCAGAGTTTTAAGGGCTGGGGTTACTAATGCCCCCCTCCCCTTTGCCTTTACCTCTCTTTAGAGATATTTCTTTATTCAGTTACTCCTCATGCTGCTTCCTGTGGGTTCAAGCAGCGAAAGTCTTCTGCCATGGAACCCAAGGTGATGAGGAAGCTGGTTACCCACTATGGTCTCACTTTTACTAGTGTAGAAACCGTGGGTTGGGGGAAATGTTTGATCACTCTTCGTGCCAGGCAGATTAGGGAGGGGGTATTACAAATATGAAAATCAGATTCTCTTACCATATGTTCAGGGTTTTTTCACTTATTTGTGGCCCTGGGAACTGTCTCATCCTCATATTTTAGTTCTGGGATATTGCTGGTTATAATCTCAGTAATGTATATTTGTTTTTTGTTTTATGTGGGAAGAAGTGAAGCCAGCTTGCTTTTACAAAGCCACTGTGGAACCAGAAGACCCCACCCCTTTACTCTCAGGAGACTGAATATTTTGAGAAAACCACTGTATTAGGTTAGCCTAAGTGATGGGAATTTGATTCTTCCATGACATTGTATCAGTTTTTTTTAACTAATGAAAATTGCTAAGTGAAAAAGTAGGATAAGAAATTTGTCTATATGTTATTAGAATAACCACATTAAAACAAACAGCAAAATTTATTTGTAGATGGCAAACAAACAAGACAGGTTTTCAACTTCAATAGGCACCAAGGAAATGAAACCACAGTGTGTACTACACTGGGATGGTAAAGTTTATGTGTCAACTTGACTGGGCTAAGGGATGCCCAGATAACTGGTAAAACATTACTTCTGGGTGTGTCTGTGAGAGTGTTTCCAGAAGTGATTAGCATTTGAATCAGAGACTGAGTAAAGAAGATCTTCCCTCATTATTCAATCCATTGAGGGCCTGAATAGAACAAAAAGGTAGAGGAAGGGGAAATTTCCCCTCCTTTCTTAAGTTGGGATGTCTGTCATCTCCTGCTCTCAGACATTGGAGCTCCTGGTTCTCTCAGGCCTTTAGGACTCCAGCTGGCCTTCTCCAACCTCTACCCCATGGCTCTCAGTCTTTTAGACTTGGACTGCATTACATCACTGGCTTTCCTGGGTCTCCAATTCCTTATACAAGGAATGTACTATGTATGTATACATATATATGTAGTAAATTTTATATATGTATATTAAATATATATATATATTTACATACACTCATATGTACACACACATACACTTCCTTTTGATTCTGTTTCTCTGGAGAACACTGACTAATATACACACTTATACCAGAGTGCCTAAAATTTAAAAAGATGTAAAAGGCCAAGTGGAGATAGCAGAACTCTCATATGGTATTGGTAGAAAGAAAACTCAGTACAAATACTTTGAAGATCTGTTCAGCAGTATCTATTTAAACTTAGTACATACATACCCTGTTACCCGAAAATTCCATTTTTAGGTATATTTCCAACAGAAATGCATACGAACATTCACCTAAATACATGAACCAGAATGTTTATAGCATAATCTTAAATCAAAAACTATCCAACGTCCATCACCATATAAAAGGATAACTGTATCGGAGTACATTCACAGAATCAAATACTCTACAACTATGAAGGTAAATCATCTACAATTATGCACAAAAATATGAATTAATCTCACAAACATGGAGTCAAATGAAAGAAGCCAGATATAAAAGCATATACTTGTAAGATTCCATTTACATGAAGTACAAAACAGATGAAACTAACCAATGCCATGCATATGCTATTTATATCATGAAGGTGCAAAGAGGAAGTCAAATGCCCACAGGATAAATAGGAATATTAATCCTCCATACTTTCCCCTTCTCCCATGAGAGGGTCCCACCACAAGCACTACACACAATAAAACTAAGACAGTTTTCAAATGAATGCTGTTGCTGAAGCCAAGAATAAGAAGGCACAAAGCCACAGAGACACACTTAATCACTTTCCCATTTATGTTCCCATCAGAGCATAGAAATACTGTGATTTTGGCTATAGTTATAAATGAAAACTAGTTAGGTGTAATGTGATAGAGGAAAGCGTTAGTAAGTAGGGTGATAAAGAATACGAGTAGACTTATTTAATGTGTTTTACACCAAGATATTTGCCAGAAACTATTATAAACATTTACTTTACCCATAATCTTTATGAGAAAAGTTGCAGGTGAATATTGTGCTAAAAATCCCTCTAATTTGTTTAAACTGTGCACAAACAGACCACACAAAGGCTCAGGAGACATCAACAGAGGATATTGCCATAATTGAATACAATTTACAACAAAGATAATCTGACATGTATTTAGTGATGTGTATGAAAGCTAATTTTCTGGGTAAAGAGCAAGTGGCACATGATATGGTTTGGCTCTGTGTTCCCACCCAAATCTCATCTTATTATAATCTCCATATGTCGAGGGAGGGACCTGTTGGGAAGTGATTGGATCTTGGGGGTGGTTTTTCCCATGCTGTTCTCATGATGGTGAGGGAGCTATCACAGATCTGATGGTCCTAAAATGTGGCACTTTCCCTTTGCTTGTTCTCTTTGTCTCTCCTCATGGTGCCATGTAAGACGTGCCTTGCTTCCCCTTTGGCTTCCACCATGATTGTAAGTTTCCTGAGGCCTCCCCAGCCATGTGGAACTGTAGGTCAGTTAAATCTCTTTTATTTATAAATTACCCAGTCTCAGGTACTATCTTTATAGCACTATAAAAATGGACTAATACAGTACATATAAGTAGTTAAATGAGGATTATTCTTACTTGGTCAACCAAGTCTTTCTCTTTCTCTCTCTCTCTCTCTCTCTCTCTCTCTCTCTCTCTCATGTACTACCCTACAACTTTTTCCATGGTAAGCATCCTTCTTTTCTCTTTGTGCTCCTGTGGCAGAGGCTAGCACCAAAAATTCTCAACAAGTGATTGTTGAATGGAGAACATCCCATATTGATAATTTATCCTAGACCTCTCTCTTTCATCAGGATTTCTTGTGCTCCATCCATCCATAATGGCTTGTCACTCTCAGTGGGGTCTTTGACACATTTCTTTTTTCTTCTTCACTTTCAGTTTCCCTGAGCCACTTGTCCAACTCCTTATCACTTACCACCCACAACACCCACCCTTCTCCACCCACAAATCTACCTATCTCATGCTCTGGGTTTAAAAAATATAAAAGCAGTAGGACTCTGGGATACATGCAGATGGCAAATCAACAAAGGCTGGGATTCTCAGCCCTGTCTGCACATTAGAATCACTTAGGGAACTTTTAAAATATACCGACGCCCATATCCTACTGCCAGAAATTCATACTTGGTTTGTCTGGGGTGGATCCCTGGCAGCTGCATTTTTAAAAGTGTGCCAGTTAATTACAACACAGTCAGGGCTAAGAAGTACTGCCTGGAGGAATAATGTATTCACTAGATGTGGGGAGGACCACAAATATAGCAGGACATAGGAGAAAGGAGAAGGGGCTATAAGTGTAAACTGTGGACATCTTGAGGCACAAAGGAGGAAGAGCTGGGGTGGGGAGAAAAACCAGTTGAGCAAGAAGACCTATCCTTGGTCAGGGATTGGGCCCTGCTGAAAAGAAGCTGACAGGCTGGGCGCGGTGGCTCACGCTTGTAATCCCAGCACTTTGGGAGGTTGAGGCAGGCAGATCACGAGGTCAGGAGATCAGGACCATCCTGGCTAACATGGTGAAACCCATCTCTACTAAAAATAAAAAATAAAAAAAAATTAGCTGGGCATGGTAGCGGGCGCCTGTATTCCCAGCTACTTGGGAGACTGAGGTAGGAGAATGGTGGGGACCTGGGAGGTGGAGCTTGCAGTGAGCCAAGATTGCACCACTGCACTCCAGCCTGGGGGACAGAGCGAGACTCTGTCTCAAACAAACAAACAAAAAAAAACAAAACAAAACCAAGAAAAAGAAGCTGACAGTCCTCAGACATACCTCTACTCAGTCCTAAGCAACTACTAGCAAGTGAGGTTTTGTTGGCTCTATTAAGGGCATGAAAGCCTGATTTTAATCTCATGAAGAAAGGACAGAGTAATGACAGAGCACAGGACTCGGCATATGAAAAGTTGTGGAAGCTATGGTGAGAATAGTCTGTTTTTCCTCGGTGCAGTGGCTTCAGCACCCTTCTCCTCCCTCCCAACCCACTCTTCCGCACCACACTCCCATCTGCTACGTGTGCTGCCTCAGACCTGGGCCACCACACATTCTCTTTTCACTTCCTTTCAGGAATTCTACTTTTACTATACAGTGATGCTTTATGGGAGTGTTTCAATAGTTGTTGTTATTGTTTTATTATGAATTTAGCTTCTAATTCATCACAAGGAAGACTACTTCCCCCAGAAAACTTCAAGTGCAGGCTTTAATCTAACCTAAGTTTGAAGGTTAATTTGATCATTTATTAGCTAAAAGACCTTGGGTAATTGATTCCCTGAGCTTCAGTTATTTTCAATCTATAAAATGGAAATGATAATATCTACCTAGAAAGGTTTTGTGAGGATTAGATGTGACCATAAAAAGAATGTTCCTGAAAATTGGAAGGTGCATAACAAATATTCGTTTTCTCCCCTCTGGATAAAACCTATCTTTCAGACCTGCACTGTCCAATATGGTAGCCACTAGCCACATGTAGCTATTTAAATTTAAATTAACTAAAAGTATTTAAAATTAAAAATTCAGGGATTTTTTTTTGTTCCACTAGTAACATTTCAAGTGCTAAAAGGCCACATATAGCTAGTACATACCTTGTTTGAACAGCACAGATGTGGAGGCCAAAGCAACTCCATCTTGGATGCTAATCTGCCATGTTAGCTTCTGATTAACTGCTGTTCCAGGAAGGCCTCTAAGAGTTCCAATTGTTCTTTGTATAACAGCAAGTACTTACCGTAAATCCTGCTCTTAGGTCAAACAATCCTGATGTTATTGTAGGTCAATTGTTCTACACATCACTTCTGCATTATGTATTGCCTTTTCCTATGGTATATAAGCCCTGGGTTGGGGGGTAATAGCATGGCAATCCATCATCTTGTCCCACCGTTACCCAAGACACAGACATGGCTTCTGTTTGTCAGTCTCTATTAATTATTTCTTTCTCAGAAAATGGATTTGTCAGCCTCTTCCTTCAGCCTCTTAGCTTTCTCAAACTTTGGAGTAGGTTTGCATAGACATGCCCATGGCAGAACAGATAATACAACATTTTCATCATTGTAGGAAGTTCTCATGGGCAATGCTGATATATCACTAGAGCCTGCTTAAATGCAGCTATAAGGAAGATGAGAATCATCCATGAAGCCCACTGGCCAGGCAATGAGATGCAAAACACATGCCTTTTATTGGTGTCTACTCCTAGGAAAAAAGGGACCAAAAAAAGAGAGAAGATGCTGAGGAATCTCAAAATAAACCCACCCTTACTCAACAATTTTACTAAGAATGAGCAAGTTCTATTAGTCTTTAGCTCTCTGTAACCAAATAAAGCTATCTAAGGTTGTCAGGCAAAGGCATATTTGCTGTCAGTTTTATATATTATTCATTCACAGCTTTTAGACACTGACTTGGTCAACTTTGAATTCATTTCCCAAACAACGTGGGCTAAATTCAGCAACATGGCAGAGCTATGAGGCAGGGAGCCTTTTGAGATCATCTAACCCATCATCTCAGACTTTGAAGTTGCCTTTATCTTAATTGCCATGCCTAGGCCAGCCTGCCAATAAATGCCATCTGATGCCTATAGTCTCCAGGTCACTAGTTCAGATCATGACTTGTTTAAGCAGGAAAAACAAGAACATGATGGGCCACAGGGTGTGGTTGTGCAGTCTGTGCACTGTACAAGTCCATAAAGTGCCATTTACAATGTTATCATTATAAATGTGTATATTATTCTGATAATTTCCCAGAAAATAACAATAATGTATTAAGAAATGGATGGCTTTCCTTAGCTTTCACAAAGGTACATTATATATTAGCTGCAGGGGTGAGTGAGTGGTTCACTCTGAAGCTAAAGGACAGAAAACAGACAAAGATGTTGAAATCTTTAAACTACAGGAGTTTCAGCACTGGGGTCCAAGAATGTTCTGGATATCCACAGAAGTTTTTGTTCCAACAGCTGCTAAAGAAATTCTGCCTCAAGATTCTCTAGACCGGATCGGCCTTGCTCTCTGGATTTAGAGATTTTCACTAGTTCTGACCAGATTCCAATACCAACACAATAGTTCTCAAGCCTGGCTGTCTATTCATCTGGGGAGTTTTGTTGCTGTTTTTTTTAATCTGGTTTTAAACCCTAGTTGAGACTAACAAATCAGGATCTCTGTGGATGGAGCCCAGGCAACAGTATTTTGTAAAAGTATCTAATGTCTTCAGTGTTGAGAACTGCTCCTCTGGCGTATGAAAAAAATGAAAAGGATGGAAAATGGGACTCTGCTGTGCCAAGCTTGGAGTAAATTGTTAAACAGAAGAAAGCTTCTTAAATATATTCATGCAGGGCTTTCAGTCATTAAGACCAAAAGATAACTGAAAACAGAATTTTTTTTAAAAAACAATGTAATCTAGTATTCACAATTGCGGAGTGGATCTTCATCACTCAGTTTAAAAGTTTAGAACTGCACCACAAAAGGTAAAGAAATAACATCTATCTTTATTGATAAACTGCTCTGGAATGCTCAAACTGAGCTCTAAAATGTTAGAGGAAGTAAGATAGGAAATGAAGGAGAAGAGAAAGAGGAAGCTAGGCCCATTTAAGAACAGAAATTCACCCCTCAACTAAGTGCTGTATGTAGCACAGCATCCCACAGCCCTATCTCAGGAAGAACAGGGCTCACTGTGATCGGAGGCATAAGTGGCGTGACCACAAGGGAGTCTAAGGCTATCTTCCAAAAACTGTGGCTTCATTATTTAGAAGACCTCAAAATTACCTGCTAAATAAACAAATGTGACCTATGCTAGCTTGTTTTAGGTGAGAACTGCTTAGTCATGTTACTCAGTTCAAGAGTGTTCTCTGAGTCATGGTTTATACTCAATTCACAATTAGATCTAAGACAGCAAGTCCCCTTGAAACCTCCCTGGAATTAAATTTGCCCTGCCAATCCTTCCTCTGCCATCTCAAATGTGAGTCAGTGCTTTGCTGTCTTCTTTTGCCACCCCAATTTAGCAAGAAGTGTTCAGAATTCCCAGAAAAGCAGACATTCTAACTGGTTCTTAGTAAAAGAGCCAATCTCATAAATGTATGCTGTATTTTCAAATACATGCTCTGAATCTAAAAATACACTTCCACTTTGCATTCATGTACAGCTCTGTCGACCAAAGATAGATGCTTAAAAAATTAGGAATAAAAACATACTTTCCCCTTCCTCCATTTTTACCCATACATATTTTTATAACTTTCAAAGCCCAGTTCACCTCTCATATCTTCCATTAACTCTTTCCAGCCCAAAGTAACCTCTTTCCACTTAGGATTTATCTTGTCTGACTTTCTCATTTAGTATTTATTTGTATATTGTATTATGACACCTCCCTTAGTCATTATATAAGATTAATTCATCATACAAAATTGTGTTTTTCACCTGTTATACTCTTCAAATGTGGCTATGGTGCATAGTGCATAGGGGAAAAACATATAGTTTATAGTATTCACTAAATGTTAAATGAATTCATTATGAAACAGTATAACTCCATGAGACAATTTTATCTCATATCTGTGCTATTAGGAGAGGACAAAGTAATATGTCAAGATGTCAGATAAAGTGACCTGGTTTTCTCATAACAGTAGGACCCAAATGTCATGCATCCCTGAATTCCTTTAATGTGTACCAGAAACATGGTGGGGGGTGGGTCTCCAATGCTTCACAGGTAGAGGCACGTGCCTCTAGATGAAAATTTTGAAAGGGTGAAGAGGAATGCTGTCAACTAAACTATGGCATGCCATTGATTACAAAACACATTTGATTTCAAAGATGTTAAAATGTGAAAAAGCATTTATCTTAAAGTGGATGAAATATGATAAATGACTATGACTTTTTCAAAATGAAGGTAATAGTAATAAATGGTAGAAACCTCATTAATTAAAATATTATCATAAATCATAGAACAATTTTTCTGAAAGAGAGGAGGCATAGCTTAGACCTGCCTCTGAAGCAGTGAGCACCAGACTAAACCCACAATCATGTCTAGGTCTGATAATGGCCTATAATACACCAAGTACCCACTTACACTCTCAGAAAGTGAACTATTGAAAAGAAACCAAAGTTACGATGTCATGGCCTTTGCTTCAAAAGTGCAGAAAGTTGCAAAATGAAGTCCTGAAAGAGTACAGTATTGTGAGTTTCTTTTTTCATTTTTTTTTTTCCCCCCAAAAAATGAGGTGGCTATGCTGCTACTCACCACGAGTCCTTATGCAGCATCCTTACAAGGTGGTCCATGCTGAGCCTTTAGTGGCTGGAATCTGCCTACTAATGATCACATTCTACAAAACCTGTTAACCACTTCCTTTGCATGACTTTGTATGAAATTTATCACACACATTTTTTAGTATGTTTAGTGTGTACACAACAGTAGATGGCAAAAAAGTGCACCTTGTGCGCCGCTGTGTTTTCCTGGATGCCATGCACTGTGCCTTACCCATGGTGAGTAAGCCCTTGGAGGACTGTAAAAAATACAAGAACAAAGAACTGACCAAAGGGAAAGCAGTGTTATCACTTAGTTCTGGGGGCAGCAGTTACCCAATGAACCAATAAAGAACAATGCATGAAATTGCTGCTGTCCAGAACGTTAGTCAAAAGAAGGGTGAGTAGTGGGGTTCTTAGGAGAAGGCTCATGAGAATGTCTTCCCTGAATTTACTATCCCTATCTGGCTTTGAATGGAGTGCAATCACAAACAATCTTTTTAAAGAACTGATGTCAACATCAACAGTCAATTCAGCAATCTTGCCTTTTATCCTTTCCATCCCAAGACATCCCCACTTTATTTAACAATTAAGTAGAATCTAATGGATATATTTAAGTGTCCCAAGTGAAAACATTTCTTTTTTTTCCAACCAAGATGGATGCTTAGCCCTGCTAAGATTCCTGCATATTATTTATAATGCATTTGATCAGAACCCAATAGTTACAGAGATCCTTCTACACATGCACACTGGCAATGTCGAGCAAGTTTAAGATGACTCTAGAACTGCTTTGACGTATATTAACAGGAGCCCAGGAATGTTCTAAACTCAGAAAAAGATACAAATTAATTTTGCTCTTGCCCCTAGAACTCTCTTCTTCATCAAGACCTGCACCTAAACACAGGGAGAAACAGCCCAGAGGCAGTAAAGATCCAACCAATTGCTACAGATGTGTTCCTCCCGGTAGCACTGCAGATGCTGCTGCATTATCTCCTTCCTGCTTCACAATGAATCACAGCGCCATCTGGGCTATCTATCTTGAGAATGCACAAGGGAAAAGAAGACGACATCATGCAGACCTGCACCACGTCTCATGTGTGGAAAAGAGACCATAATCTGCCAGTGTCATCAATTAAATAACCAACACGTCCTGGATTCCTGGTGCCCCTCCCTGTGCTGGCTCTTTATGATGCAGGTTTCTGCAGAGGGAATACAACATTAGGCTTAGATTAAATAATAACAGGAAAATAATAAAGAGGTTTTAGATATACTATTATTATATTTATGTATTTTATCATATATTTACATATAGTCATGTACCACCTAATGACATCGATCAACTGCATATATGACAGTGGTCTCATAAGATTATAATACGATATTTTTACCATACTTTTTCTCTGTTTAAATATGTTTAGGTACACAAATACTTACCATTGTGTTATAATTGCCTACAGTATTCAGTACAGTAACATGCTGTGCAGATTTGTAGCCTAGGAGCAATAGGTTTTATCATATAGCCTACCCGTGTAGCAGACCATACCATCTAATTTTGTGTGAAAACAAAATATGATGTTAGCACAATGACAAAATTGCCTAATGACACATTTCTCAGAATGTATCATCATCAATAAGCAAGGCATAACTGTATAGTTATATAGTGTATATATTTTACTGTATATTTATATACTGTATATTTATATTTATACAGTATATTTATATACTGTATATTTATATTGCATAAATACATTGTATAAACTGTATATTTATATATTATATATAAACACATATAAATACTGTATAAATTATGTTTATATAGTATATTTGTAAGTTTATATATAATATGTAATATATACTATATAAATATAAATATACAGTTATGCCTTGATTATTGAAGGTGATACATTTATATGTATATATATATATAAAAATTCTCCTTAACCATGCTCTAAGAAACAGAGTTCTGAGAGATGAGAATAGATACTGCTTGCTAACGGTCTGGAAATGCTACATGCCTTATCCTTTCTTAGTCAGTCAGAATGCTCACTTGCACATCTGAGTCTCTTAGAAATCTTGTTCCAAAAAAGTTCAAACCTATTTAACAGAGGGTCCCAAAGACTTTATTTTGTAGCACACTTAACTGTAGAAGTATAGCACAGAACACCAGATTTGAGGAATGGAACCCTAAAGTAATCTGAATTTCTTTTTTCACAACTTAAGTCTAACTAAAGTACTGCCTTAATTATGGGCTTATAAATATTATCCTTGGGAAATAGCATCAAACTTGTGAGAATCAAGCCACAGGCTCAAAATTAGACCAGGCCCTTTTCTGTGAAGCAGTTACTCAAATTGTAGCATGAGTTAAAACTCTAGGTTCCAAAATTTTTCAGACTTCATGACTTCATTCAGGAATCCTAAAAACAACTGTGGTCATCATCCATTAAAAATGTAACTTTCACAGTGTTCTACAGACAAGACAAAAAAATTTATTTGAACTGACCTGGTTTTATTACGGCCCTAACAGTAAATATGTAAATAATTTAAAGCAAGCAAACACATACACTAAGCATAACAAAATTCATCGTCATTGCTGCTTTATCAAGGAAAAGAACTCTGAGAAACTTGTCAAATAAATAAATGATCTGTGCCTTTGCCTGTCACTTTTCTTCTTTTCAGAAAGTTTAATAAATAAAAGTGATAGTTTTGGGAAGAGTTTTAGGCCAGCTATTCCAATTGTAACATTCCTTTACCTAAATATCAGTTAACCACAACATTCCAAGCTTTGAGGCAAAAGCTGTTTCCTGCATTTATTTTGACACGTATCATGAAGCAGCATGGATAAAGTTCAGCCCAACAGCCCTGGCTGGAGTTTTTCCTGAAACATGCCTACTATTTACTTGTTACTTTTCTTTGCCTCCCTTCTTCCTCCTGCCAACCCCCATCCTGCCCCAGAATATGAGTCATTAAGCTTATGGTAGGAAAACAAATTATCTTTGTTTTTTAATCATTTGATGCTTGCAACATAAACTACAAGGAAATGCAACTTTTAATCCACCCAAAGATTTTAAGTAGGATTAAGAATAACTGAAAAGACTTAGACATGAGTAAATATGCCTGACAAAGAAGAATAAAAGTGAGAATAGGCTCTAATAGTTTTAGCAATATAAAATTCCAGCTCTGGATACAGATTAAAAAAATAGTGTTTTAATGGAAAATTCATGAAGATAGACATTTTTTTAAAACCCTCAATCATCAGCTATTCCAACATAAAATGAAATATTCCTGACCATCAGAAACTCTTCTCCTATCATACATCAATCCATGTCTACTTTGTAACTAACGTGATAACTCTGGGCAAGATTTCAACTACTGTCCCAGGAGTAAAATTCAAAGCACATTTTAAGAAAATGTACATACAAAGCCAGCTTTCTCTCTCAAGAGCTAAGTAATAAATTATTCCTGAATATAGGAACCACTTTTTAAAATGTAGACATGGAGGTAGGAATTAAATAAGAAATGAATATGGCTAAGATAGATACAGATTGCAATAAGCTATTAGAATTAGAATAAGAATTGAGAGATATAAAAGCTACTTGAAGAAAAGTAAATTAGAAGTCAAAAGAGAAAAGGTACGGAATTTAGTTTCTATTCCTGCTCTTTGTGAATTACTTTAGTCTTTAGATTAAGACCTTCATTGTTTCTGTTTGTATTTTGTTTCTGAAATAAGTAATAACATAAAGTCACTGAAATAATATTCCAAGACATACTAGAAGAAGAAAATACATATGGTAGTTTTGTGCCCTGGAGAAAGTAAGAGGAGTAGGTCAGTATATGAATATTTCCATGAAGCAACTGGGAAGATCATGACATTCTATATACGCTGTTTCCAAGGTTTTGTCTCTCACCCTAAATTAGTTCAGAGATAAATACTTAAAACCCATTAACATTCAAATAAGAACTGGAAATCATATTTAAAAAATAATTAGAGTTCACAGCAACACTTTACTGGTTTGTTGACATCCTACCCCACCCCATCCCATCCCAATCTCAAGGAATGCCTGTGACTTGCCACAAGAAAAGTGCATTTCTCTCTTTTTTTACTACTGGGCACATGTTCCCTAGCCTCTCCTACAAAATGCTAGAGGCAGATAAAATGACTTTGATAAGGTATGTACCAAAGTAGGTGAAATTTTTTAGGATTCCTTGGAAATAAAATATGATACATCATATCTCTTGGTTTTACATTTTAGATATTCAAATTATTACATTTCAAATACATTCAACTGGGACAAATGCAAGATTTGAAAAATCTTTAATCTCCAAAACACTATTTATTTTCCTTCTTTTCCCTTCCTTTGTCAAAGAATTAAAAAACAATAATAGAATAATGCCAGTAATACTTAGTGTTTATGTACTAGGCACTATGCAGTTGTGCAAACTAGATGAGACAGTCTTCATTATACTTTGTCACACTAGCTAGAATCTCCATTAGATACTGATTTGGAAAATGTGAATAACACAAGCCATTCACTTTGTACTAGCAATTAGCTTAATTTGATTACTTTGCTCTCCAACAGAAGTGAAAGTTTCTAGCAAGTCTCAACCTTGGCTGCTCATTATAACCCAGGGACATTTCAGAAACAATACCAATGCCTGGGTCCCATCCCCAGAGATTTTATGGTTTTGGAATAGCCTATTTCGCAAGTTCCCCAGGTGACCTGAGTATGTGCCAGGTTTGTGCCAAGTTTGATAACCACTGATCCAGACACCCTCTCACTCCTGTGAACAGAAACAAATACAAGTCATTTCCTGACCATGTCCATATTTTCAGCTTTTAGCCCTGGATAGATTAAACTCCATTGCAATGGACTATGTAAAGAAAGATAGCAACCACCAACAAATCTACTTGGTGATGAAAAATGAAAATGGTGTGAAAAGAAAGTTTAAAATAAAAAAGACTAAAATGTCTCTACTTTCGGTTATTTTTTTTTTTTTTTTTAAGTATGTGGCCTCTTTAGAACACAGGAGATATGAAAAAAAAAAAAAAAAGAACACAGGAGATATGATCCCATTTTCTTAAGTAATCCTTTAAATATGACTTGATACTTTGCAATACACACTTCTTAATAGCCCATATATGTTTACCAAGTCCACAACAGCTGGCAAATGATAGGAATTAAACCTTAACTGTCAGACTCTAGTCATTCTGATACCACTAAATTTCAGTCTACGAAGCAACCAACAAACTCACTTGCCACTTCTTTTCATCCCATTTTATCAATAGTTCAGATCTGCAATGCACGAATCAAGCGGGATGAACTTCCTATATTTTAGAAATCTAGGTCAGAACATTATCACTACTGAAAGAGGTTAAAAATAGACTTCACCTAATGTTGTTATAATAAAATTTCATATATAAATAACTCATTACATTAAAATGTGAAGCTTATCAAGAATTGACACTGAACTCTTTTTGCTATCAGTTTTCTGTGCAATCCAAATAGTTTGCTTAAACTCTGTGAGTCTCAATTTCCTCAGTTTTAAAATAGGGCTATTAATACCTACTCTAACTCCCTTGAAATGTTGGTATAAATTCCGTGCACTTGAGAGCTTCAAAAAACAACAGAAAGGTAAGTTAATCAATAGTCATTTAGTCATAAGTTTTGTGAGGGCAGAAACAATTTCTCAAAGATTTTTGCATGCTCAGAATTCAGCTCAATGCCAAGCATATAGTAGGTACTGAGTGAATGACTACTATTCATTAAAAGGATGAGTGCATGAATGAATGAACAATAGTAACTGAAATTCACAGAAAACGTAGTCTTATGACTAGGAGGTAATAGCAAAAATACATTCTCAGGCTTTTTGCTTTCCATCACCAAAATTACCATTGCCTTTAGGAAATCAGTAATCATACTTTGGACTATATTTTTGCCAATTCCTCCTTTGGGCCAATGGAAAAACTGCTGAATAGAAGTCTTCAGTGACTGTCAGATAAAATTCTGTCAGAGTTAAATAAGAGTTAAATAAGACCATTGGTAAATATTAAGATTATTGGCTCTGAGCTTACATGAGTTGGATGAACAAAGCCCAAGTAAGGGCTTCCCTGTACCTTTTCTGTACCTTTGTACCTTTGTACCTCTATACCTCTGTACCTTTTCTGTACCTTGTACATGAATTGAATGAGCAAAGCTTTGCCCAGGTAAGGGCTTCTCTGTACCTTCTCTGTACCTTTTCTCTGATATTTTAATTAATCAGCATCTTTTTCTAGAAGTCAAGTTTCCAGAGACAGATGTAGATCCATTCTACTCTTCAGGATTGTCTTCTATCTAGACTATTGCTAAAGTAGAGAGGCCACATTTCCAAAGGGGATATTTAAAGAGAACATCCTGATGCAGACTGCTGTTGCCTACCTTATATCTAGTCTGCCCTTTCAGCTTATTAGAAGAATCCTGCTTTTATTCACAGTAGCAAGAAAACCGTGCTTAAGAACTATATTTCCTTGCTTTCTTTACATTAGGATTGAGCATGTGATGCAATTCTGACCAACAAGAAGTCAGCAGAAGTTGCCGTTAATGTGTCCAGAAGAGCTCCCTAACAGGGAGGCAGACTCAGTAGGCTGCACCCTGTTGCTTTTTGCCCTTACCATTTTTCCTGCCTGGAATGCGAACAGAATGGGAACACAACAACTGGAGTGACAACAGTCACCTTCAGAGCCTGAGGATGAGAACTGCATCTTCAGGATGACAGAGAAGAAATCTAGAAGGTCCTGGGGCCCTGATGAATTTGCTGGGTCACTGCATTGGCTCTGGCCTGTCTAATGCAGGATTTATTTTATCTGGGAGAAAAATGAACACCTTTTTTTATATAAAGCCTTTAGTTTGGTGATCTCTACTACTTGCAACTAAATAAAATTTCTAATTGAAATAAGTTAAGTTCCAAAGTTCATCAGTCACAACACAAGAGAACTTGAAATCATGTCATTTGAGAAAGGGCGAAGGAACTGTGGATTTATGTTTGGGAAGGGAAGGGAATGGAGAATAATAGAAAATAGCTATATTCAGATATGTAAGCCACTGACATACGGAGAGCCACAGAAGCCAAATCAGGAGGATAGGTGAGAGCAGGAGAAGCAGACATCAGCCCAACCTAAGATATCTTTCCAATAACCAGTTCTGGCTTCTCATGGGTAGGTTGCCATTGCTAGAAGTGTTCAAGCATAGGATGAATGCCAACTCTATGGGAATATGGTAGAGGAGATTAAAACATTGAATGGGGCAGTTGGCAGTAGTGACATTTACTTAAAATTTCCACACCCAACACAAGAGTCTATGAATCTATGAGTTCCTAATGCCTGATATCCAATTATCTTTGATACAGTGAATACTGATTGTGTCCCTGTGAAGTGGATTTTATTGCTTTGCTGTGTTTATTGTGTTTCATCTAGCAACCTTTATGTCACTTGTAGACCTCTTTCAAAGATGACTGACTTTTCAGTTAGTTTTGGACATGTCTTCAATTTGTCAGAATTTATATAGAAGTTAGGGGCTTGTTTGCAGTTGGGACAGCCTAAGTGGTCATTATAGACATTTGGTGCCTCTTTGCTATGTACTAGGCACTGAGCTACATGCTTTAAATTGAATATCTATAACTCTGCAACAATCCTATGAGGAAAGTAGTATTATTGTGTCCTTCACCAAAGGAGAAAAATAAGGCACAGAGAATTTAAATAATTTTTCAAGATTATATGACTGGGAGTAATGCCAAAATTGGCACTCAGCAGATTCCAGAGTCCCTGCATGAGCAGACTAGATCCTCCATGCCTAGTCTATATCTGGTTTCAAAGAAGCATATCCACTTAAAGATCATGATAAAATTACAAATCAATTAAAGGTACTATAAAATCAAATTAAAAATAATGACAGCAGACATCCTGTCAATTTTAAATATTTCTCCACCAATATTTTCTTCTTTCATGTTCAATGTAATTTTATCCTTGTCTCTAAGTATTACCCCATGAAAAACAAATCTGGAATAATACAGGTTAAAATAGGATGCAGCAACTATGTGACAAAGGTCATATATTTAGTCCCTAGTGAGGGGTTATAAGGCCAATCTTTCTCCACAAACAGCTATAATTACCTTCAGAAGGTAGAGAAGCCCCAAGAGAAGCCCAAACCTTCTCCTAACAGTACATGATTAGAAGCATGACCACTGATTAGAAAATCTTAAAAGCATTAACAGGCAATAATTTTTCATAATACATCTGAAAACAAAATTAAGAAGCCAAACATTGACTCAATATTTCATAAACAAAACACATCTTTTGTAAAGGATCCAAACTTTTCTCTTAGAACTTTGCTAACACAGAACTATGAATATGTAAAAGTTGACACATTATGATTATTTCATTGTGAATTATTATCCATATGGTCTCATTAGCGATTAAAATTTGTCCTTTAAGAGCTGAAATGACTGCTTAATTATTTTACAAAAGTTATTGACATCACAACAAGTTAAACATTAATTATTGCGCATCTTTTTACTCTAACCCATTTCTATCCGGTTTTAGTTTTCAGTGTTTTGGAGTTTTATTCCATCTTGCCACTTATTCTTGTACATTCTTAATCTTTCCTTCAAGCTAATTAGTAATGCTAAACTCAGGAGCAGAACTTTGAAATTACTGACTTTAAACATGCCCAAATATATGGCACAGGTTTCATCTCCCTTTGGCACAAAAGCCTGGCACATTCCGCCCCTCTCACCATGGATACTATCTCATTTAGTTCAGTCCAAACTGTGCTGTCTGCAGAGACTGAAAGCCTGTTGGGTCATTAAAAGAGATTACCCTCTCTTTACACTCAGCCAGTGTGCATCAAGTGGTTGCAATGAAACACACTTTCAGAAGGGGTCTAAGAGGGACAAAGAGCAAAGGAGAGAGAGAGAGAGAGAGAAAGAACAATAAGATTTGTAGAAATAACTAAAGGTGGGGACAAGAATGCTTGGTGACAACTAGTATTTTTGGTAGGTGTATTTATGGTGTTAATAGCAAAAAGCAGAAAGCCAAGAGGAAGCCCTTCTCACTGACCTCAAAGGTATATTTGGCTGAATAAATCACCTGTAAGTTGTGGCTCTGCCTGTCCCCATCAAGTGGTTACTGAGGGCTGAGGCTATAAGCCAGGAATATTCTTCCTCTTGTACCCAAGCAGTGCATCTCTGCACATGGCTGCTCTGTGGCACCAAACACCTTCCCTGGGAAACAGCCAGAAGGGTGGCAGTTTTCTTTGGAGATTGGGCATTAATTAGGTCTCCTTTGCTTCTATAAGATAACACGGTAGATGCTTTTCTTTGCACTGATTATCAGCACACAGAAAAGGTTTGTGTTTCTCTAAGCTACCAACCAGCCAAGGGTTTGTATTGCTATGATAGCTGCCAAGTGATTTTTCTGGTAGAGAAATAAAATGACAGGAAGGAGAATTCAAGTCTCTTCCTGCTGTAACTCACGACCCAGTATTGCTGATATCCTTAGAAGGAAAGAAAAAAATCAGTGTTCTGACTTGCACTTGTTCCCCATTCCAGCCGGGCAGGGCTTCTTTTCTCTCTAGTTTGAACGTGTTACACATGAATCTGCTGACCCTCATGCACAAAACCTCACTCCAAGTTTGGTGCTACACACACGAACTCAGGAGTTACTCAGAACTAACTGCTCCAACCACTTAGAGTCCTGTGAAACACAGCCATGCACCAGTAAGCAAAGCAAGCAAGCAAACAAAGCCTTCCAGGCAGCCGGGATACACATCATGACATGCATAACCCGAAGCTGGAACCCTCACTCTCAGGAGAGATTGCCAGACTTCTGCCCAGAATCCAGCTCGCTCCAATTAAGACCTCATTCTATGTGGTTTGGCTATTTAGTACCACTTCCTGCAAAGATTAGAAACAGAAAAATAAAGGAATGTGTGTCGCCCAGTCAGACATAGTGACAGTGCTACAGGACAACTGGATCTTAAAAAAGAGCCAGGGCTAATGGCACCACACAGGCAAACCAAAACCAATCAAACCCCAAATAAAATTCTTAGAAATAAATGATCTATACGCTTAATGACTTCCTTAATAATTGTGGAACACAGTAAAATAAAGCATTTTTGTAATGCGACTTCCAAACCAGGAAGAAAAATACAAATGTTTAATTCTTGCTATGAAAAGAAGTGGAGTGTTAACACTCTTTTAGAAAGGTTTGATCCTTCCATAGGTTAATTCCCATTTTCTAGAAGCTCTATTAATTACTAAAATTATTATACTTCAATATTTGTCTTGAAGGTACATGGTCACTTATCCAGCTACCTAATAGCTGGCCAGCTCGAAGCCAAGCCGGGAAATGTGAAAGTGGATGAAATGTGTCGAATTCAGATTACTGGGGAGTGAAGCCGGCAATTTGAGGGGAGGAAAGAAGTCTTAAAAAGGTAGATGTTGAGGGGAGGAAAGAAGTCTTAAAAAGGTAGATGTACTGAGAAACTTGCCTCCAATTTCTCTCTTCAGGAACACATTGGTACCAGTTCTTGTACCCTGCAAGCTAGCAACTGTGCCAGCGGAGTGAGAAAGGCGGGCTGTTTCTTCTTTATAAAGGACTTAGAATGCTAGCTCACAATTCTAACTGATCCTCAGAGATACTTCTTAAGAAGACAGGTTTCTGCGGTGGCTCACACCTGTAATCCCAGCACTTTGGGAGGCCGAGGCGGGCAAATCATGAGGTCAGGAGATCAAGACCATCCTGGGTAACACGGTGAAACCCCATCTCTACTAAAAATACAAAAAGAAATTAGCCGGGCTTGGTGGCGGGTGCCTATAGTCCCAGCTACTCAGGAGGCTGAGGCAGGAGAATGGCGTGAACCCGGGAGGCAGAGCTTGCAGTGAGCTGAGATTGCGCCACTGCACTCCCACCTGGGCAACAGAGCAAGACTCCATCTAAAAAAAAAAAAACAAAAAAAGAAGACAGGTTTCCAGGATCCACCCCTGGATATGCTAGTTTGGAAGGTTTGGTTGGGATGCTGGAGTCTGTGTTTTTTAAATCTCTGCTAAGTTTGGAACCTCTGACCAGGGATGTTATGGTTTTGAGAGGTTCTCTGAGTGCCTGGGCTTCTCAGTACAAGTACTTCTACCTTCAGGATTTACAATCACCTGCCTCCTCAATCCAAATGGTAGTTGGTGCTGCTTCTAGGATACACTTATATTCAGCCTGGTCCTGTGCTGTGAACTCACAGAGTTCATTCTCCCATGTAAGACCAGTCAGTCTCATAGCTAGCACCCTAAGAAGTACAAAGACATTAAGACAGAACAAGAAACAATAAAATTTGTCATAAGTCCCCCCAACTGCATAAATTTTCCAAATACAAATCTCGCATAGACCAAGTCTTCAAACTAAAACGAATCATTAGTAATGGATTTGAATATGCAGAACCTTCCTGCATGTGTGGAACCAAGGTCTAGTTATGTTTCCTTGGTATTTCAGCTGCCAGTGTCTACTCATTATTTTTTTTTTTCCATTACACAGAGAGCAAACACTGATAGCCCTGAACACACGGAAAATTTCTTCTGTGTAAACTAAATAACCTCTGTTCTCAGTGGGGCAAATTGTTAACCTCTTCGCTTCTATTGCTGAACAGGGAGAGTCTATAGCGTGAAACTAAGGGAAGGAAAAAGATAAAAATTTATAGTTTTCTGTATACTCCTATGAGATCCCTGTTATGAGTGCTAGAAAAGGTAAAGATAAAGTGGTTGCCAGCTTTGACTATAGATGCTCTAAAAGTTTCCACACAACCATCACTTTCTAGCTCCTTGGAGGCTAGTTTTGTGGTTATTTATCTCTGGCTCTATACAAGTGTGTCTAAAACCTTACTGCCAGTATTGATATATTAGGGACTCTATCCAGTTTTTCTTCAGCAAGGAAAAACTTTTACACTTTTGCTGCGTAGCATAAACCTAAAATTTAGTGAAGTAAAATTCTCTAGAATTTAGAAAGTTTCTAAATATATCATAGTATGAATGTATGTTATTTGAGTAGGATGGAGTGAGGTTAAGGGAACCAAAAGGAAGGAAGACTTTTTTGTAGTCCATTTAAATAAATTGTGAGTGGATTACCTGTACTAAAAAGAGGAATAGTTATTATAATTGCTTTTGATAGACATATTTAGATTTAATCTAAGTAATCTACAAAAGTTCTTTGCTCTGCATGTCATTTTGCCACCTCACTTTAAAACATATCCCCCAAGGCTATATTTACCCACACTCATGAATATCTTAATTACCCACATAGCCACTCAATAAATATTTAAGGAAAGAATGAATAGACGCCACTTAAAAACTTTCACACCACTTAAAAATTAACATCCCAAGTTTAGAAACAAAAAGAATTTCACAATTTAAGAAAATGAAAATATGTTATAGTAGAGAAAATGCAGGCTTTGTAGTGAGAAGAACTGGGCTGGAATTGCAGTTAGCTGATAACTAATGAACAAGCCTCAACCATTCAGCTTTTCCATGTATAAAATGGGGTAAATATTATTTACAGGCTTGCTATAAAGATTGGAAATAACATCTGTGAATCTTTAAACAATGTCCGGTATCTATAATTTTCATGGTGATGATGATGATGAGTTTTCTTAAATAATTAATGCTACTGTGAAACAGCTATTTATTTCCATAATTTTTCATTTTCCAACTTTTTCTGTGTCAGATAATTTCACTATGGTTTTATTATTTTGCTTACCATATTTCCTAGAACAATACAACACTATATTTAGAAGGAATAAGAAATCATAATTCAAAGAAAAATACAAATAATTTAAAGTCATGTGGAATATTACTTAATTGCAATGTTTGGAGCTTTCCTGAAAGCTTCTCTTTATTTATCAAGGTTATTGGATCTCAATAAATAGAAAGTTGTTTCATTTATTGAGTGAATTTATTGGAAAAATACAAGGTAGCTCATAGAACTGGAAAAAATGCTTTATGATCAGACTTTGGGAAGAACAGAAACTAGGCTGCTCTGGGGACCAAGGTAGAGGAACTAAGGGAGTGTCTTAGGGCACTGTGGTCAGAATATTCCAGCTCTAGCCACTTTCTAACCTTACGTCACTCTGCTTAAGAATAGTAAGAGTGCACTCATGTACTGCTTACCCTATGCAGTAATGCTTCTAAATACTTTGCATGTTATTAACACACTTAATCCAAACAATAGTTTTATGAGGTAGGTAATTCTCAAGAAAAGAACACTCTCATAGGTATGGCTTGAATCATGTGCCCATGCATTTGGTAAAGGGTACCTCATGTGATACTGCCATTAAGATAAGATGGAATAGGGAGAGGTCAGGGTAGTTTTACCCAAAGTAGGGTTAAATGAGTCTGGGCAGAAAAAATCCACATATGTTCACAGACAAAATCCACTACATTTGATACAACCCACATGCCTGACTCTGAGGGATGTATATCTCTATTTCTGGCGAGCAAAATATTTTTTATTAGTGGCATTCACTGACCAGCATTTAGAAAGTTCAGAAATAATAAGCCTCTTCTCCAGAAACTGCATCTATATTTTTTCTCTTACTATATGTGGATAGAGATATAGCAGTACTTAAAGTAAACATGTGACTGCATATTGGTGCCATTAGTAATAAAAGGAAAAATCATGTGTATTTAACAAAAGAAAAAAACCTTTAAAAAATATAAATTCGGTCAAGTTTAACTTTTCTGACTCCACAAAGTCTAGGAACCATAGAGGAAGAAAATTCTTCCTCCATTACCCTAGGATTAGTGAGTAAAACGTTTTTCAGTCTCTTGTAACAGCTTGGTAAAAAAATTCTCTATTGATTTGCTTAAATAAACAAAACTTCCATTGCCAGAGAGAAAAAAGGCATTTAATTATGCTGTGTACTTCTATTTTTTAAAAAATAATCCCAATGTTTGACCTGTAAAGAAAAAAAAAGACAGTTGCTGCTGATAAATCATCATACTATTATAATGAGAAGTACTTTGAGAAGGGTAGAAACCATACCTTATTTATCCTTATATGTGTTCCGCCTAACACAGAAACATAAGGAATGAGGTCAAGACTTATGTTACAAATTAAGGAATAAATTTTGAACTTATTTCCAGAGTAGTCCCAGTTTTTTTCCATGAAAAACTATCATTATTGCCATTTGGCGTATCCAAAAAAGAAATGTGAAGAAACCTCAATGATTTCAGCATATGCAAGAATAATACAAAAGTCGCATAAAGTAATTGGTATCCCTTAAGCTCAAAATGATGTTCATTCTTTGTTCAGTCACCAGCTATTTTTGACCATCTTTTATGGTCAAGTCAACAGGGCAATGTTAAAAACTGGAAATGTGAATCACAGCACAGATGCCTAACACTCCTGTTCTCAGATTTCCACGAAATGTCGACAGGGTTATAAAAGACAAAAGAAAATCACTTCAGATTTAGAAACTATGGAGATACCATCCACAAAAGAGAAACTTGGAGGAGTTTCAACTATAAATAAAGTAGATCAGATAAAAAGGAAATACATAAAACCAGTCACCAAGGAACAACTCTCAAATTCTGCGGTACAGAGTCTCTTACTTGGAGGGACAAGATCTGACAGCTGGAGGCTCCATGGCAGCAGAGAGCGAACACACTTCTTTGGCTTCCATTTGCTGAAGGTGATCGTCAGCATTTAAAAGAAGTATTTCAGCTGGACATGGTGGCTCATGCAGGTAATGTTGGCACTTTGGGAGGCTGAAGTGGGAAGATCACTTGAGGCCAGAAGTTTGAGACTAGGCTAAGCAACATAGCCACATTCTGTCTCTAAATAAATACTTAATTAATTTAAATATGTAAAAGTTAGCTGGGCAAGGTGACATGCACTTGTGGTCCTAGCCACTTAGAAGGCTGAGGCACCAGAATCGCTTGAGCCCAGGAGTACAAGGCTGCAGTGAACTATGGTCATGCCACTGTACTCTAGCCTGGGTGACAGATCAAGTGCCTATCTCTAAAAAATAATAATAATAATAATAAAAGAAATATTTCTTGAAGTCACTCAGTTCTTACAGAGGCCATATCATGCAGTAAAATTTCAGCTGGGAAGGAAGCTGGACACAGCTGCAGACTGTATAAAGCATTAGGAAAGCTGGCTAAGAATAGACAGTAAAGAAGCTGAACCTAGAAATCGAATGCCTGCCCAGCAGCTTCACCAAACATGGAGAGAAAACTGTGCACAGTCAACATTCTTCTGCTGATGTACCTTCTTTCTTCCTCCTCTCAGTCTGTGGGAGACAGATCTGTGAACTGACAGTATGATTGAAATCCAGCCATAGTCAAGCTTAATAGCGGAAAGCTGAAGTCTGACCTACCCCGTTTGTGGATACTTATCAAACATAGGTAGTCTACTGCTCAAATAAAAATGATAAGCAGCGAGACAAAATACCTGATATGGAGTTATGAAAATCATCTATGGTATGATAGATTAATTACATTCAAGATGGAAAAACAAAGCAAAATTTACAGGTTACCTACTATATAGGAAATAAGAGATAAGTATTAGAAACATATGCTTCATGTTCCCAATAAAATTATAAAAACATACACTATTGAAGGTCAAATGAGGTTAAATTACAAATTAGATATAAGTATGCCTGGATAAAAGGCAGCAAAAAGAAAAGGGCAGGTAAGAAGTCCAAAAGACGCAAATTTATACACTTATCTAGAATGGAGGCAGTAAAGATAGAATTGACACTATAGAAAATAAAACTAGTGATGTGAAGAATATACTTAAAAGATTCTTTCATAATGCAGAGAAAAAGAACAGATATTGAAAAGATGAGAGAAAGAATATTATAAAGGGATGATAAAAAGAAAAATCTAATGTTATTAATAATTCATATTCCAGATAATACCAGAAGAAAATGAGATAGAAGCAATAGGTAAAGATGTAATACAAGAAAATTGAAAGATGTTAGGACAAAAAGACTCCCTAAGGGCAGATTAGTGAAGAAAACCCACACATCTCCTGAAATTTTAACATTTCATGATTGAAGAATGAGTACTACATGCATGCAGGTAGAAAAAAAGCAAAGCTAGAAACATTAAGGTAGAAATCTAATAAAGTTTATACTCCCCCCAAAAAAGCCTCAAATATCACACTGCTAATTAACTCTGGGGTCAAAGAGAACTCAAAACTCCTGTCAGGAGACAATTTAAAAATAATTACCAATAGCAAATTAGTAAAGAATAATCACAGGCAATTTACAACATGAAAATAAAATTAATAATACAATAATAAAATAGCAATCATTATATAGCACTTATTTTATACCAGGTACTATTTAAATGACAAGTATATTACATATGATTACATACATAAATCATTGCATAAGTTAATTGGGCAATGTATTTATCAAAAATTTAACCTTACCATTAATTTAAAAAATTAAAATTTAAAAAACAATGAAGTTGTTAAAAATTATAGTTTTATCATATTGGCACTGATTATATTAATTATAGCCAGTGGTGCCAGGATATATGAAGTAAACACTCTCACCAAAGTTGGTAGGAGTGCAAATAACACGACCAATCTGAAAGGAAGTTTGGAAAAATTTATGAAAATTTAATATACCTGTACCCAATGACTCCCAGACAATTCTATGTCTAGAAACCCACATTAAAGAAATAATAAGGTTGCTGATTAAGGAGGTATGTACAATCATTTTCAACGCAACATTTTGTTGGTTTCTGCTTTATTAATTATTTAGCTCTCATTATGTAGTAAAGATACTAACATAGAAACAGGAAACACTTTAATATTCATCAATAGTGGGTAATTTAAATGAATTATGGTATAGCCAGGCTGTAGAAAACAATGCAGCTATTAAAAATGAAGATATAGGCTGGTTGTGGTGGCTCACGCCTGTAATCCCAGCACTTTGGGAGGCCGAGGCAGGTAGATCATTTGAGGTCAGGAGTTCGAGACCAGCCTGGCCAACGTGGTGAAACCCTGTCTCTACTAAAAATACAAAAAAAAAAAAAATTCGCTAGGTGTGGTGGCAGGCACCTACAATCCCGGCTACTCAGGAGGCTGAGGCAGGAGAATCGCTTGAACCTGGGAGGCAGAGGTTGCAGTGAGCTCAGATGGCGCCATTGCACTCCAGCCTGGCCTACAGAGCAAAAACTCTATCTCAAAAAAAAAGAAAAAAAAAACGAAAAAGAAGATATATATTTGCATTTTCTGACATTAAAATATTTTCTAAAAGGGAAAGAAATATAAAATTGCCTAAATATAGTGTGATATCATTTTTTTAAATATGTATAGAAAGAAAAAGAGAGCAGAGGAAAGAGAACAACCTAAAAGAATATATCTCAAAGGTTAAAATTTGTTAAATTTAGTAGTTAAATTATGAGTGGTCTTTATTTTCTTGTATCTATTTTTCTGAAGATCATTTGAAAAAATAACATTATATTTCATTTTGTTTAATTATGAGAGATGACTAACAATGCTTTTGGTAACACTCATATAATCTTTCATTATTTAGTCAAGAAATAATGACATTAACTAAACATACAATTTTTTATAAATTAGAGGATAAAGTAAACCTAAAGGAAGCCAAAGAAGGAATTAAAAATTAAAATCTATTTTAATAAATTAGGAATTGGAAAAGGACAGAATCAAAAACAAAACCATGAGAAATTCTTTGGACAAAAATAAGCTTTAGGAAAAATTAGGAATGTGTAAGTAGAAAAATCAACAGATTGAGAGTAGATTTTTTTCGATTGTTAAAAATATGTACATATAATTCTATGAAAATATACTTAAAGTCTCAATAGAAATTACATGTTTATAGAAAAAAATACAAATTTCCAAAATCAAATTAAGAAGATATAGAAAAACTGAATAGATAATGATGACAAAAACAATGTAAAATTTTGGCAAAAATTATTTCCAGAATATGGTTCCAGGCCCCTTTAGTCTTATATACAAATTATAGAAACTTTCCAAGTAATTGGTGATTTTCAAACGATTAATAATCACTTCTACAGGCTAGAAAAACGTGTGCAACTTTTAGACACCATTTTTAGATACTAATAAATCCCTAATTCCCATGTCAGACAAAAGTAGAACACAGATATTACCCCCACTCGCTCGCAAAAAGGCTAAACTCACATTTGAATAAGACTTATGTAAGCAAAATTCTAGCAGAGACAAATCACATGATACTAACACCAAAACAAAGGTTCTGGGGTAGCTCACCATTCCAGAACCCTCCTCTCAGGCCATACTTCTCTCTCCTTGCAGAATTAGCCTCTTTACGGCCACCTAAGCCCATAACACAAAGATATAAACCCCATTATAGACAGATCTGAAGCCATTCTGGTTTCTGTTAAACATCAGTGATTTCAAGTCACTGAAGGGGAGATGACTGTCATCTAACTTCACTCACCAGAAGAATCTGGGTTTCCGCTGCTTCTCTTTGAGAAATGCTGACACAAGTTTAGTTGAAATATACAACCAAAACAAGAGACAGGCTATAGGATTCAGAGGAAGAAGATAGTACTTCTGACTGGACAAATGAGGGATCAGGAAAGAGGCCACAGCATTTCAGCTGGCTTTTCAAAAACAAGGTTGCATTATCACACTACACATGGAGAGGAATGTAACCGAGTATTTTATTTCACAGTCAAAGAACCCAGGTCCAGTAAGTTATCATGGTCATGAATACACAGTATTGTCTAAATTAGGGCTGCCAGATAACATACAGGCCACCCGGTTCAATTTGAATTTTAGATAAATGATTTTTAGTATAAGTATGTCTGAAACATGCAATATTTGGGGAGAAACCACCACAGGGCCAGGGGTAGATTATCTGAAAGTTTAGCAGAAATGCTTTCACGTGCATTTTGGGTATTTGCAGAATGTTTTGTGTAGTCTTTCATTCATTCCTTACCCCTTAAATTCTCTTAAAACTTCAGCAGGATTCACGGAAGTGCCCATTTATGCCCCATTTCAGACCAACTCATGCTGGGAAAAGGAAAGGGAAGACTCTAGAGTCCCTGAGGAGACAGTACTAGACTAGAGACATATGTAAGTAGTGAGCCTTGCTCCTGTCTCTACCGGGACACAGAGTGCACCAAGCTCTTGGAACTCACCAATTCACAGGCGACCAGGTCAGGGAACAAATAGCCAGGCTAAAGGCAGAAAATCCAGGAGTTTGGCAAAGACAGACATTTTTCCTGGATGCATCACAGAATTGCGAGTTTTAAAGGAATATCAGTTGCCATTATGGTATCTGGGATTTCACAAAACTGTTAAATATTTCCCAAGAGGAGGCAACTCCAAAAATAGCCACAGATGGATAGGTAGATAGATGGATGGATGGATGGATGGATGGATGGATGGATGGATGGATGGATGGATGGATGGATGAATGGATAGATGGATAGATAGATAGATAGATAGATAGAT
>NW_012115488.1:14982790-15027151 GCF_000951035.1 Colobus angolensis palliatus | reverse complement strand
TGGATGAATGGATAGATGGATAGATAGATAGATAGATAGATAGATAGATAGATAGATAGATAGATAGATAGATAGATAGATAGACAGACAGACAGACATAGAGATCCTGGTTACTTAACAAGAAGTAATTATAACATTCCAATACATTTTCAATGCTATTGAAAAGCAAAAGAAATTGCAAGAAGAACCGTTGATCTTCACAGCATTTTCTCATTCCCCTGGAAGAAATCTGGGACCTTGTGATCTAGAATAGGGGTATCCATAGTCTAGGATGAATTCTAGTATCCTCAGGCAGATCTGGGAACCCAAGTTACTCACAGGAGTGAACTGGAAGCGGGTGAGGAAAATAGGCTCCAGCTCCTGAGTGACTTCAAAACAGAAGGATTTTCAGAGGCAGGGAATTTCTGAGATTCTAAGGAGATTTTTGAGAATTTTCTTCCCCCAGAGGGAGGAAACTAGGTCATGTGCTCTTAACCCAGTGAGGTTTAGGGCCATGGTGTGGGAAGAGAAAAGATAGTTGACCTTAATTAGCTCCAAAAAAAGCCCAGAACTCTTGGGATTAATCCAAAATCAAGCAGAACTTCTAGTGGGGAGATGCAAGCTCCCAAATTCAAGTATTAGTAGAACGAAGCCAAATCTAGGACAGCTCCTGAATAATTACCATTAAACTAACATTCACATGTTGTAAGAACTAAATTTATCCTCACCACAGCTCCTATTTATAGAAAAGGCTCAGCCACTACCAGATAGGAAGCTCTGTGAAGGGATGGACTACGTCTGTCCTTTTTACTGCTGTATGCCCAGAGAATGGAAAGTAGTTGTTATATAGCTGATACTCATTAAAACTTTGTTAAACTGAATTGTTCAAAGCCACACAATGAGTTAGTGTGAGAGCTGGGATTTTAACCCCAATCTGACACCAAAAACCATACTTCCATCTATATTACACTGCCTACCAAGGCAGACTTAGACTAGAAATGATCCCAAGGCAAGCTCCTGCTCTGGTTCTCTTCCTAAAGCTCTCCTGGGGTCCACCAAGATGAACCAGGAGAATCACTTGGAGGGGCACCTTTGGGAAAATTTATGAATCTAGAAATTGTGGCAGACACTACTAGTTGTCTCTCAAAAATCTATTTTTACCATTTGCCTCTTGCTAAAAGAAGCTTGATTTATTCAGGTAACAAAGTTTCCATTTTTGAATACTTTCTTGAAATATTTGGTATCTTAATTATGATTATCATTGCATAATCGTACACACATATCAAAACTCACCAAAATGCATACTTTCTACATATGTAATTTATTTTATGTAAATTATACCTCAATATAGCAGTAAAACACACACACATACACAACCCACACAAACCTCCCCAGACTTTATTGTAATCCATTTCTGACCAGTGAGATATAAACATAAGTCTACCGGATGTAACGTCCATTAAAGTTATTATTTTACTGGAAAAAGAAAAAATCTCTGGCTGGATGAATACTTAACTTTTGAATTTCCCTTTTCTTTCTGCCTACAAATGGAACAGCTGCCATGAGAGAATGAGGGCAAAATCCACAAGCTGAGGCTGGTGGAACAGGAAAGCTAGAAGGAAACTCGGTCCTTCATGACTTCCTTGAGAGGCTGCCCAACTGTGGCCTGTCCATCTCCTGACTTCTTGTTTTGGGAGGAAAAAAATTCCTGTTTGGTTGACCTGGTATAGCATGGTTTGTGCATATGTTGCTGCTTGCAATTACCGAATGACAATATTCCCATGCAAACTGTAAGGCAGATATTACAATGCCATTCCTCAAAAATCTTCAATTGCTGTAGAGTAAAATCTAAAGCATCTCTAGCCGCATTTCCTACTATGGCCTTCCATGAACACTTCCTTCGAACCCCAGCAGGCTCTTTGCCATGCTTCAAACAAGCAATAAATTTTAAGACTAATGCTTTTCTCTCAACCTGACACATCCTTTCTTCCATAAACTCTGACAGACCCTGAAAAATTCAAAGAACTGATGCAGGCTGCATTTAGTCAGTGGAAGACTTGAGAGGAAAATTTACATTTCCTGAATATAAGCCAAGTGATCTTTGCCCTATATACCCACCTCTTTTTTTGCGTGTGCCCTCTTCTCAAGCAGGGAAATCAAATGCTCTAACCAAAGGATTTAATTTATTCTTGGCTTTTACTTAATATCAAAAACTCTCACTTTAAAAAATAATTAATTTTTTTGCAATTATGTAAGACTGTAAAATCTTATCTACAATGTCATTAGAAAAAAAAAGATTATTAAAATTTTAAGATTATTTCATCCTGTTCCACAGTGTCTGATTATACATGAAGATATAAGGTTTCTGTTTTATATATGTAATAGAACATATATGCAAATATGTTGTCTTACAGTTGAAACTATGAAGGTTAATTATTGTGTTCTCACATGCTGTGCGGTGGCCAAATACCCAAGTTATTGACCAAAACATTTTGTTTCTAGAGCTACTTATCATGTAACTAGGAGAAAGTAATTAAACCTTCCAGTTCATCCATCTGTCAAGGAGAGAAAATATTATATCTGCCATCTGTCCAGATTTCAAGTATGGAAAATATTGATGAGAGGAGCTAAACCAATATAGGGCTCTATGTCAACTCAATTAAAAGAGTTAATCTATAGTGAATGTTCTGTTCTGTTCTTTGAATCAATTTTTGGTATTAAAGTATTTTAAAATACAAAGAGTAATGTAACACAAGTTACTTGCCACACAGACCTAACAGGTTAATATTCGTCCATTTTCGCTTCATATTTACTTAGTCTTTTAATAAAGTATTCCAGATACAGCTAAAACTTGAATCCCAGCGCTATATCTTTCCTCTCCTGTTTCCTCAGAGGTGTTCTGAAGTTTCAGGGAATCAATTCCATGCAAGTCTGCATAATTTTTCTACATGTGTATGTGTGAATTAAAATATAGTATTTTGGGGTCTTTAAATTTTATATATTTGATATTGTATCTACATATAGCAGTTTGCATTTTGCACTGAATATTTTGTTCTCTTAATTTTTAATATGAATAGATGCAGATTGATTTAAGTGCTTCGTTTTAACTGTCAGTAATAGCCCGCAGTTAATTTGTTAATTCCCTTACTGGTGGGTTGTTAGGTTGTTTCCCCTCTTTTACTATTCCAAGCAATGCTGTAATATGTATCTGTGTTAACATATGGAAGTGTGTCTCTAAAATATATTACTGTGTTTTGAAGTAGAATTGCTGTACACTTTTGTCCATTTTTACAAACTTCTTCTAGAAATTTTACATTCAGTTTTTATTTTCCAAAACCTACTGGTAATCTCCTCAGTTCTAGTATCCAGCTACAGTATGGTATATGTTGGTGGTCATGGAAGCTAAATAACTTGGTCACTGCCAAACTTCAATGTGCTTTATTTTTGCCTTTATATGTTTTTATTTCTAATTTAATAATTGTTATTCCACAATGAAGATAATAAACAATAAAGTATTACCCAACATAATTATTTTCATGTGATTCTATCATAATTATTCTAACAGCTTTGTTGAAATATAATTTATGCCACAAACTTCACCTGTTGAAGTGTGTTTACATATACAATCCAATGGTATTTAGAATATTTGCAGAGTTGTGCAACCATCACCATAATCTAATTTTAAAACATTTTCATCATCTCGTAAAGAAACCGATACCCGTGAAAAGTCACTTTCTATTCTCTTCTCTCCTTCTCCTGCAAACTCTGGTCAAGCATTATTTTCTGCCTCTATATATTTGCTTATTCTGTTTTGTGTCTACATGAAATCACACAATATGTGGTATCTTATGACTGGCTTCTTTCATGAAACATATTTTTAGGTCCATCCATGTTGTAGCATATATCAGCACTTCATTCCTTTTTATGGCCAAAGACCATTCTATTGTATGGGTATAAAATATTTTTGTCTATTTATTCATCAGTTCATGAACATTGGGGTTGCTCCTACTCTTTGGATATCACAAATTATATTTCTATGAACATTCATGTACAAGATGTTGTTTAGACATGTTTTCAATTCTCTTGGGTGTATATTCTAGAAGGAGAATTGCTAGATCACATGGTAAATCTATGTTTAACATTTTGAGAAACTGCCAAACTGTCTTCCAAGGTGACTGTACCATACTTTTTCCCACTAGGAAAGTATGAGGGCTCCAATTTTTCTACATCCTTTCAGCACTTGTCACTGTCTTGATTGTAACTATTCTAGTGAATGTGAAGTAGTATCTCATTGTGGTTTTGATTTGCATTTTCCTAATGGCTAATGATGTCTAACATCTTTTCATATGCTTGCTGATAATTTGTCAATCTTCATTAAAGAAATATCTATTCTTATCATCTGCCCCTTTTTTAAAACTGTGTAGTTTTTTTGGAGTTGTAGGAGTTCTTTATATGGCCTGGATACAAGCCCATTTTCAGATATGTCATTTACAAATATTGTCTGCCAGTCTATAGACATTCTTTTCGCCTTCCTGATGGTGTACGTTGAAACATAAATGTTTTTAACCTTGATGAAAACCAAGTTAACAATCCTACTTTCATTGCTTACATTTTTGGTGTCATATCTAAGAAATCATTGCCTAACCCAAAGATCATAAAGATTTACTTCTGTGTTTTCTTCTGGGAGTTTTATTATCATAATTATTTTTATAGATGTGAATGAATGGAAAGTGGTGGTAATGGCAAATGCAGGCACTAATCTAGGGGACAAATACAATTTACTGTGATATTTAAAGTTGTTGATTTAAAGTGGTATAATCAGAGAGCTATCAAGGGAAAAGTTTCAATTATTCAATTTTACAGATGATAATTATTAGGATTATGTGGTGGCTTCTGGGCATTAACACTAACTACAGATAAATTGATACAATTTAAATTGATAAAGAGAAGACAGTGCCAATGAAGAGAGCGGACCTAAAAGGACTTGCAGAGTCGGTAGGGAACCTGGACTGGAGAGAAGTTAAAGGAAGACTTTGTGACTCTGCCTAGGACATTCCTGGGGGACACTCCAGTGCAGGTCCAACAGCTTCTGACCACAGGAAAGAAGTCAGAAACCCTGTCTCAGTCCTCATACTACAGGACATCAGCTAGAACCCATTTTCAGGCTCTATAAGAAGTTCTTCCATGTAGGCTTGGTCACTTGTCACCATCAGAATAGAAGGACTTGCAGAGTCGGTAGGGAACCTGGACTGGAGAGAAGTTAAAGGAAGACTTTGTGACTCTGCCTAGGACATTCCTGGGGGACACTCCAGTGCAGGTCCAACAGCTTCTGACCACAGGAAAGAAGTCAGAAACCCTGTCTCAGTCCTCATACTGCAGGACATCAGCTAGAACCCATTTTCAGGCTCTATAAGAAGTTCTTCCATGTAGGCTTGGTCACTTGTCACCATCAGAATAGAAGTCTATCCTTCTCCAAATAGTAGTATGTTTGAGCACAAGAAACTGTCTGTTTTGTCACCATCCCTGACACCTCTCAGGTTCAATAGCTAAATAACAAAGGTCACTGATAAACTGCTGTCTGTGTCCAGGTGGGAGAAGGAAAAGAGAGATACTCTCGTTTTATAACAGAAGGAACACGGGGGAGGATAAAAGAAGAATTTATTGATAGTCTGTCAAAATAACTTCATCAAATAAACAAATAATTAACTATTATCATAGGGATCTTGAATTCAGTTTTCCTCTTCACATTTCTTACATGATGTAAAGAAGAAACGTCTCCTAATTCAGAGAATAGATTACGGGAGTGAAAAACAGGGCACACTGTATGAAACATGATTCCTTAAAATGCAATACAGAATAATCATGCATAATGTTCACTGTCAACAACTTGATGTGTTGAGCTATACATTCACTAAATCTAGAATTCACTATAACTTAAAAAAAATTGTTCTACAGTACAACACTCCTATAGTACTGTTGTGGTTATTGGTCTCAGGAAGATACCACTGTTTAACATCTGCATCTCTATGCTTCTCCAAGCTTCATTTTCTCTGTGGTGCTGCCACTGCCATGGAAATCATGTCTTTTTTTTTTTTTTTCCAATGGACGCTTTATAAACTAAGTCATTGTACTGTGAAAGCATTCTGAAAGGCACTGTTGATGGAAAGCAAGTGCAGTCATAACACAGTGCTGAAGCGTGAAAGGTCATTTGATGGCCTAGGGGAAAGCAAAATGTCTTCTAAGGACCTGAAGGAGAAAGAGTAAAGTCTCCTTTGTATCTAGTATCCTTCACATAACAAACTAAAAGTGCTCTTAAAATACGATTTCATTTGTATTTGTGATACAGTTCATGATTATTCTCTATTCTGTACAGAAAGTTTACAACTTTCTTTTCTATAGAATCTTTGGAAAATCATCCATTCTCACCTGGTAAAATGATTTAATGGGTCTCTCTCAAAGCCAGGTAATGGATAACATGGATTTTTGAATCTTTTCAACCCTAGAATTCTATGGTGCCATAAAATGGTTATTTTAAAGGTAGAGAAAAACCAATCAGATGAAATTTTTATTACATAAAAATAATTGGTAAATCCAGGAAGAGAGCACAAGTTTTCAGATAATTTTGGTGCAGTATGTCATATATCCTGAGATATTATTACCTATATATTTTATTCTTACTCTTTAGTTTTGCCAAACATTTGCTTACATTTTTCTATTTTGATCTAATTTTACCTAATTGCTCCTAAAAACACATTTCAGGGTAAGAATTTGAGGTTTGAAATACAGTCAACTTTGTAAGCATGTTGACACATTAAATTCCCTCAATATTAACATGACTTGCAATGGTTACCTCTTCTTAAATCAAGGCTTTCAATCTGAAAATGAATCATCTAATAATTCTTAACTTGTCCAGCCTTTTCATGCAAAGACAGGCTATAAAATTTATGCCTATTAGCAAAAAGGATTGCAAATGCAGGCACTAATCTAGGGTACAAATACAATTTACTGCAGTACCATACTTAACAGGTTTAATCAAGACAATAACCCATTTATTCATATAGAGACTAATCTGGTGATAGAACAGGGGCAAACAGTGAGAGGGAAAGATAATAAACAAGAAATTAGAAGAGTTGGATCCCAATTGAGACTATGCTACTGTGTATTTTATAAACTTGGGCAGATTAATCTTTCAGGGTGTATGAATTAGAAATGTACAGAGGTATGAGTAACAGAAAAACTGACTGAAAGCTACAAGTGACCTATGAAATAAAGACAATTAATTGACTCACATAGAAAGAAATCCAGAGGTAGGATGTTCCAGATTTGGTACAGTGGCTGGCTGAATCAAGCTCTTTCCATTCTCCTATTCTGCTCTCTCTCCATCATTAGTCTTGCCACTTCATAGACCCAAGATGGCTGCTAAGCTCTAGGCATCACATTCCCATACAAAAACATGAAGCCATTTGTAGCCTCTGTAATCACAGACACACACACACGCGTGTACACACACACACACACACAGAGAGAGAGAGAGAAAGAGGGAGACTACAAAAAATGTGAAGCCAGTGAAGCTGAAAATCATTTTTATCAAGGCACTTTTTATTTTTAACAGTGACACAATCCACCATACTTCCCCTTATATATTGTTGGCCAAAACTTAGTCGCATTGCCACCCCTTGTGTGATGCACAAGAGAGTCTGGGAAAGTGATTGCAAAGGAAGACACACGAGGGAAAAGGGAGCCTCAAGGCTTTATAAATTGTGGAAGTTGGGTAAACTGATCTCTAAGACACAGCTCCAGGCTACCATGTAGTTTTTGAAAATAAAAAGTAACAAAAAACAAGGAAGCTGACTGTTATTTTACACTTTTAAAGAGACTTCTATTTTTATTCTAATTTCCCATGATGGCACTTTTCCCCCCTCTCTAAAAACAAAAACAAAACAAACTTCCTCCGTCCAGGATTCTGAATTTCTACAGAGAACAGTCTCTCCCCTTCCCTAACTAGAAAAAAACCTGAGTGGTCCAGACATTGAGTCATTCAATTTAACTCTGATGGAGCTGCATCTATTTTTGAGGTTTTGCCATCGTGGTTTAAGAACACTGTCTACAGACACTTTGGAAATTTTTCCCAGCACCTCTCTGAGTTTATGCTGTACTAAATTTAAATTGGAAAATTCAAGATGTAAGAGGCTAGGTAAATAATTGTATTGAAAAAAGCACAAGTGATTATCTTCTTTTAAAAAAATGCAAAGAATTCAAAATGTATTGAATGTGTCCAACTAACATTCCATTTGCGGTATCTCATAACCCCATGTAATATTACAATGTACTTCTTCTGCTTCATTTTTTACAGAGAATTACACAGCTGCCTCTTATTATTAAAAGCACCCTCCCCCTCACTCCCTGAATAAATGTGTGTTCTGACATTAAAACAAGACACTACACAAGAAGAGCCTGGAAGCCAGGATGCCGCCAGCTTTGTATGCCAGATGTGATTACGGAACGACAGCGAACAATCCTGCCATCAGCCCATTGGTTAGCCAGAAACCGTGGACACTCAAAAGAGGTTCAGTCTGAATACATAGCCAATAATGTGTTAAAAACTACCATGCAAAAGTGCTTGTTTTACCAAGATATTCTATGGGAATATTTAGCTGTTACATTGTAAATGCTGTTATTTTGGTTTCTAAAAATGTCATGACGGGAAATGATTCCAGGGAGGAGCGGCCAAAAGGGCTGTTGGGTAGAACCAAGTGGGGGAGAAAGTTAAACCTAGAAATCAAGAAGCCAGAAAAGGTGAACACATGAATTACTATCTGCAATAAAACGGATTCTTAAAATACATTTGATTTTTTATGCTCCATTTGCCTTCTCCCAGAAGGCTGGTTATGTTTTGAAGAGTTCCTACTGTTCATTGGTACAATGGTTGTAAGGTCCTGGTCCCCTAGCTTTGGACCAGTTATCAGGTGGAGATAAACTAAGGGAAGACACCCAGTCTATATGGGGCTAAGAAACCACTCTGCCCCTTCTTGATTCTCTGCAGCTACAACCAATGGGCAGTTAAGACCTTTGGGTAAGAATTTCTGCTGGTTTGGAAATGCTTATATTGATGCTATTTTTATTTATCTCGCTGTCTGAGAAGTGCAAGGTGGGGACACGTTAGAAGCTGATCAGAGAGTAACTACAGTTATTAGTTACTTATTAGTTATTAGGACCTTGACCTTCTTAGAGGGATCCAAAGATACATAGTGCAGTAACTGATTAGCTGTAGAATTTCATAGAAAAAGAGAAAGAAGAAAAAGAAGAAGAATGGCGAGGCAAGGGGCAGGAATTAAATTTGTTTTTCTCCCTGAATATATTTGTATTATAGAACAGCTCTCTCCAATAATAAAGTGTTTGGTTTATCCAACTTACTTCTCATAGACAATGTTTATCAATTATGTGTCTATCTTTGAGTAATAATTTGTATTCTTTTACCTCTGTTTCTGTTAGATCTACAAGGATTCAGAAATCATAACAGACTCTCAAGAAAATCATCTCAGATAGACAAAAATATAGCTATTTACATATACATTAGTAAGGTGAGTATAAAATAACTCATCAGTAAAAACTTTTCAGAACATTTCCAACATATCTGTAATTTTACCTTCACTGCTTTTCAAATAAACCCAATGCCCCCCTCCTTCCTATGGCAACATAAATGCGCTTTTTCCAGTCTTTATTTTTAGACTTCCACTTAACTCTTTTCTATCTATGATCTTTGTATGTTTTTAAAGTATAAATTGCATACAGTTTTATAATTCCAGCTGTTATATCCCTGTATGACCCCATTTACACAGTGTCTTGAACACAAAAGTGCTAATGTTCATATATCATTTTATATTTTCATAAATCTGTTTGGGTTTTAACCAAACAAGGTAGAGAGAGAGAGAGAGAGAGAGAGAGAGAAGAAAAAGAAGAAGGGAAGGAGGGAGGGAGGAAAGGAAAAAGAAGGAAAGGAAGGAAAAAAATGAATAGCAACAAAGTCAATAAATACTTACTAAATACCATTGTTGGTATATGACACGGAAGTGGTACAACTGCCTCTATATTGGTGTTATTTTAATTTGATTCCATATATGTGATACTGATTTTAAACTTAGAGTCCAATGTAAGATCAAAGCTAGAAAAGTTACCTCCATGCCTTCAACATGTAAGGTCCGCCAACTGATATAGTGTTGTCAGAACCCAGTGTCTCTACTTTTCTGTGTTGACTTCTTTAGTAGGCTGTATAATGGTCACCCAAAGACATTAAGCCCTAATCTCTGGAACCTGTAAATATTACCTTTTAAGGAAAAAGGGGTCTTTGTAGATATGATTAAGGTAAGCGTTTTGACTTGGGGAGATTATTCTGTTGATTTGGGTGGGCCCTAAATCTAATCAATCACAATTGTCTTTAAGAGTGAGGCAGAGGAAGATTTGATATGCGCAGAAGAGGAGAGAGCAATATGAAGATGGTGGCAGAGATTGGACTGATGAAGCCACCAGAAGCTGGAAGACGTAAGGATCCGATTCTCCCCTGGAGCAACTGGAGGAAGCAAGGTCCTGTCAACATTCTGCATTTAGCCCATTGAAATGAACATTGAACAGAATCCTGGCCCCTAGCACTAGTAGAGGATAAAGTTATGTTGTTTTAAGCCACCAATTATGATGATTTCTTATGGCAGCCACAGGATACTAATTTACCTTCTCAGATGATGCATGATGGCCAGATGGGTTGCCAGCAGCTCCCCCCTAGACTAAGCAAATTGGAGAAAATAAAGCATTTCTTATTGTGACTTACACATGAGTTTCAGGATTCAAGATTTACTCTGAACTGGCCAACTTAGCTCATGTGCCTACCCCTAAATTAATTCGCATATCTAGGAATTAGTTGTTCTAATTGTTCATACCTAGGTCATATGCTCACTCCCTGATTCAAGGGTGAAGGCCCTCTCATCTCTCTACTTTGAAATATGTAATCTATTTTTGCTAACTATGGTCACCCTAGTCTGCTCTCAGACATTAGAATTTATGTCTTCTATGTAACTGTTAAGTGTGTACCCATTCACCAACATCTCTTCATTTCCCCTTCCTACCCTCACACCCTTTCCCAGCCTCTGGTATCTATCCTAGTCCTATCTTCATGAGGTCAAGTTTTTTAGCCCCCACATATGAGTGAGAACATGCAGAGTTTGTTTTTCTAGGCCTGGTTTATTTCACTTAACATAATGACTTCCAGTTCCATCCATGTTACTACAAATGATATGATTTCATTCTTTTTCATGGCTGAATAATATTCCATTGTGTATATATACCATATTATCTTTATTTGTGCACTGATGGACACTTTGGTTGATTCTATTTCTAAGCTATTGTGAATGGTGCTGCAATAAACACAGGGGTGCAGGTATCACTCTGATATACTGATTTCTTTTCCTTTGGATAGATACATATTAGAGGGGAGAGATTGCTGGGTTATATGGTTGTTCTATTTTTAGTTTGAGAAATCTTTATATTGTTTTTCATTGTGGTTGTACAAACTTACATTCCCATCAATGGTGTATAATAATTTATTTTTCTCCACATCCTGACCAGCATCTATTATTTTTATCTTTTTAATAAGATTCATTCTGACTGGGGCAAGGTGATATCTCATTGTGGTTTTAATTTTAAATTCCTTGATGCTTAGGGATGTTCAGTATTTTTTCATATACCTATTGGCCATTTGTATGTCTTCTTTTGAGAACTTTTTTTCAAGTTCTTTGCCCAATTTTTAATGGGATTATTTGCTTTTTTAATTGTTGTGTTGAGTTCTTTGTATATTTTGGATATTAGTTCCTTGTTTGATGAATAGTTTACAAATATTTTCTCCCATTCAATAGGTTGTCTCTTCACTCTGTTGATTGTTTCCTTTGCTCTGATGATAATTTTTAGTTTAATATAGTCCCATGTGTCTATTTTTGTTTTAGTTGGCTGTGCTTTTGAGGTCTTAGCTGTAATATTTTTGCCTAGACCAAATGTCCTAAAGTATTTTCTCTAGTAGTTTTATAGTTTCATGTCCTACATTTAAATCTTTAATCCATCTTGGGTTGATTCTTGTATATGGGGAGAGATAGAGGTCCATTTTTATTATTCTGCATATGGATATTTAATTTTCCCAACACTGTTTATTGAAAAGCATGTCCTTTCCCCAGTATATGTTCTTGGCACCTTTGTTGAAAATCAGTTGACTGTAAATACGTGGATTTATTTCTGGGTGCTCTACTCTGTTCCTCGTTGACCATGTGTCTATTTTTATACCAATAAGATGCTGTTTTGGTTACTATAGCCTTGTAATACACTTTGAAGTCAGGTGGTGTGTTACTTCCAGTTCTGTTCTTTTTGCTCGAGATTCCTTTGACTCTTCTGCTTCATTTTTTGTTCTACATACATTTTAGGATTTTTAAAATATTTTTGTGAAAGATGATATTGATATTTTGATAGAGATTGCATTGAATATGTATATTGCTTTGAGCAGTACAGTCATTTTAATGATATTGATTCTTCCAGTCCATGAGTATGGACTGTTTTTCCATTTGTTTGTGTCCTCTTCAACTTCTTTCATCACTGTTTTGTAGTTTTTCTTGTAGCAATCTTTGACTGTCTTGGTTACATTTATTCCTAGATATTTTATTTTTTTTGCAATGGTTGTAAGTGGGGTTGCTTTGTTGATTTTTTTTCAGCTATTTCATTATTGGTGTGTACAAACACTGGTGATTTTTGCATATTGATTTTGTATCCTGCAACTTTACTGAATTTGCTTACCAGTTCTAGGAGTGTTATGATGGAGCCTTTGAGTTTTCTTAATAAAAGAACCGGCAAAGAGAGATAATTTTACTTCCTCTTTTCCAATTCGAATGTCCTTTATTTTTTTCTCTTGCCTGATTGCTCCGGCTAGGACTTCCAGTATTATATTGAAGAGGAGTGGTAAGAGTGGGGATCCTTGTCTTCCGTATGACAAGGATACTTAACTTGACTACATCTATAAAGACCTTATTTCCAAATAAGGTAACATTTCTAGGCACCAGAGGTTAGGAGTTCAGAATATGGTCTTAGAGACTACAAATCAATCCACAACAGGCCAAGGGAGGGCAAAGTGACATTCAAGTAATCCATAATGACCTAAACTCTGTTGAAAATAACACTGAAAATATATGTTGTGAATAAAATTAATTATAATCTCTTTTAGTGAAGCACACAATTACAAATAATGGCACTGGGAGTAATACATCTCTTCCTTCTCTGACTAATATCATACCGAGAAAAGGCATCACAGAATTTTGGTTTCTCTGCTGCAGAATGACTGAAATCATGGTACTTTTGTTTCAAACAACTTACTAAATTTAAGGAAGAATCTCAGAAAAAAAGAATATCAGATAGTCTCACTAAATAGCCACCAAAGATTGGAACTATTCAGAAACAAAATGAATCAAACAAGCTGAATCACTTCAGATGGTCACTTACTTGTCACAAATATTTTAAGTAGCACAGTTCCAGCTGAGTGATGTCTTATTCATCAAGAAATGTCTTACAGAAATAATGTTTGAAATAGAGTCAGAAGGCCTAGCTTCTATGCCAGATTCTGTCACTAACCAAGTATAATTTTAGGAAAGACGTTTAAAAGCTTTGGATATCAGTTTCTTTCTTCTGTGAAATGAAGAGTTGATAATCTAGATAATTTCAAAGGTTTCTTCCTCCTCACAAACATTTCCATTAAAAGATTCTATTCTTTACCATGGTCATGTTAACATTTACATAACATGTTCTGAATAGCATAATTAATTATAAGTAAGTCCTAGTGTACTTGAGGGTGTCTTTTACCATCTGAGATTAAAATGCATGAAGAGGGGGCACAAAACATTATAGACACCAGATGGCTGCCACAGTCCAAAGCATCATGTCTTCACAAAGCAATGTTCAAAACAGGAAGGGTAGGAAGAGAGTAGAGACTCCTCTTATATATCTTTGTACTAAGGAGACAAACCCTTTTCAGATGCCTCTGAGCAAACTTCTCCTCATGTCCCATTAGCCAGGACTGAGTCACAGACCCACACCATAGCAACAAAGAGGCAGGGAAAACTGGTATTTGGCATTTTCAGCCTCTGTCGTGGGAGACAGGCTTTAACAACAAGGAAGAAAGGGGAAGGGAATGGCTGTTCATTGGGCAACATACAGCATCAGCTTCAGACATCCTGCTCCAAAAGAAAGTGACCTCAAAACCTTTATACAGGCTCTGACAGTCCTTTAGCAGGAGACAGAGTAGGGTCTTCTGTGGAGACAATGAGAGAGAAGGAATTTTGGTTGGTCATGCCAACCACCTACCTTTCTCTTTCTTTTCCTTTTCTTTTTCCTTTTCTTTTTTTCTTTCTCTGTCTCCTTCCTTCCTTCCTTCCTTCTCTCCCTCCCTCCCTCCCTCCTTCCTTCCTTCCTTCCTTCCTTTCTTCCTTCCTTCCTTACCTTTCTTGCTTTCTCTTCCCTCTCTCCCTCCCTTCTCCCCTCCTTCCCTCCTTCCCTCCTTCCTTCCTTCTTTCCTTCTTTCCTTTTATTTGAGACAAGGTCTCACTTTTTTGCCCAGGCCAGAGTGCAGTGGCACAAACATGGCTCACTGGAGCCTTGACCTCCTGGGCTCAAGCAATCCTTCCACCTCAGTCTCCTGAAGTGCTGGGATTACAGGCATGGACCACCATGCCTGGCCAGGCCGGCAACTTTGACATGGACTAGGCAATGCCACTTATTAGCTGTATAATCTTGGATAAGTTATTTAGTAGCTCTCTGAGGCTCACTTCCTTTATCTATAAAATAGGTATAATACCTGTCTCATAGGTTTGTGACAGCCACTTTGGGGCCATAAGACAGGGGCAGAATGGATGAGAAACAAAAAATAGTTTTGAAGGAAGCGTCTTAGGAAGGCCAGCTCCTGAATGCATAATGGAAGTAGATGGGGAAGAAAAACAAAAGAGATGCTCTTGAGGAGTATGATTACGTGCTAAGCCTGAACCTCTATGAGTTCAAGAAGTACAAATTAAAACTTTGAGTTAAATTGAGATTATGTATTTGTCGTGACACAGCTGAAACAATTCACCACGTGGGCCGTGACATTATACACATAAAAAATAATAGTGATAATATCTCACATTCACTGAGCACTTATCCTGTGCCAGGCATATACTATGGAGCTGTTCTGCACACAGCTTCATTTACTCCTCACAATGCCCCCTAAGATAGGAACACCTAATATCTCCACTTTTCACCTGAAGAAACTGAAATTTAGTGACCTTAAGTAACTTGCCAAACACCCCACAAAGTACATAACAAAGCAAAGGCTCAAGTTGAGGCTATCTGACTCTCAGCTTCCCCTGATGTTGACCCACTTTGTGCCTCCCAGTTGTTCTCCTGGCCTGCTGTGCCTCTCTCTAGGGTCACACTTGCCAGACCGTATTGAAGTGAGCTTTCCACTTGTCTTTCTTCTATCCAGTTGGTCTGAAATATTTGTCTTTGGATCCTAAACCTACACATGTAGGAGTTAGATAAGTTTACCAACATAAATTGAATTAATGAACAAATAAACTGGAGGGTCGGCAATATAAAAAAGAGTGCTGAGTTCAAAAGGGGAGTAGCCACAGGCAGCAGAAGTTGGGAAGGCTTTGTGGGTGAGGCAGGGCCTCAGCCAAGCTGGAAGAGGGAGAAAACTTAAATGTGTAGGGAAGGTAGAAGAGAAGACTGGGAGGGAAATATTATTTCAGCAAAGGCCAAATGCCTAAAATGTTTTTTGGTTCTAATTCTACCTCTCCAGCAGAATAATTCTACCTCTCCAGCCATAGCATGAGCAAACGTAATATATTATTTCCATGTCAGCCAGCCCCTTCTGCTGGACCACAGGCATAAAATAGGGCCTCTGCTTCATTATGATCTCCTTCCAGATACAACCATCAACTGAAAATATAAAATTGCATTGAAGGTCATAAACCCATAGACAGCTTGCATCCAACCACATACACTGCATTTTTAAAAATTCCATAGGAAAACATGGTCAGTGTTCACCTAGTGTGAGTCACATAGCATCCTAAAAATGATAGACTCTAATTTGAAGCCAGGCAAAATCTTTTAAACAGCTACTATTGCTAGCATCGAAAAAAGCAAAAAGTCACTTTTTCTTGATTATTACTACTCAGAGGCCACCAACCAGAACTTTCCATTAACTGAGGTAGGAAACAAAATACAAGAACATAACTATTATTTTCTGAACTTTTTATTGAAATATAGTATACACACAGAAAGTGTACATATTATAAGCATACAGCTAATGAATTTCACAGTTGAACAGACCCTTGTAACCAATGTCTAGCTCAGGAAAGAACATTCACAGCATCCCATGCCTCATGCTTCATTCCACTCAGCATCCCTAAGGATAACCCTTCTCCTAATTTCCAACACCAAAGTTAAGCTTTTCCTGTTTTTGTATTTTAGATATAAAAGATCTTGTAGCCTGTATTATTTTGGGTCTGGCTTTCATCATTCAGCATTATATTTCTGACACTCATCCACATTGTTGTGCATAGTAATAGATCATCCATTCACATTTTTGTCCAGTAGCTATTCTCAAAGTGTGGTTCACAAGTGTGATCCAGAAGTAAACTATTTTCATAAATACAGGAACACATAATTTGCCTTTTTCATTGCACTGATAGCACAAAAGCAATAGTGGGAAAAATGGCTGGTGCCTTACCACAAATCAGGGAACGGGACCAAATGGTTCCAGTCATCACTCTCTTATTGTTCAACACCATTCACTACCAGTCAACAGAAAGAAACAATTATTTTCCATAAAGTTAGTTTAGCTTAATAATGTTCTTGGTAAAAAAAAAAAAAAAAAAAAAAAATTCAATTTGGCCAGTCACTGTGGCTCATGCCTATGATCCCAGCACTTTGTGGGGAGGCTGAGGCAGAAGCATCACTTGAATCCAGGAGTACAGGACCAGCCTGGACAACATAGTGAGATCCCATCTCTAAAAATAATAATAATAATAATAATAAAATAAATAAAAAGTAAATTAATAGCCTTTCTGAGCTTGAGTTTTCTTATTTGTAAAACAGATAATAAAGCCTATGTTTTGAAATTGTTTGTGGTACAAACAAGTTATCTGTATCACTGCCTAGCACTGCTTACACACATTAAAGAAGTACCCTTCCCCCTTTTTTGTTCACCTGGTTCTGATGAGGGTGAGTTGGCAGTTTTTAGCATCTTTGTTAGCCACAAATGCTCACTGCAGATATGCTTGGGGTGAGGCCACTGTGGGCTTCCTCTAATGGATTATAAAAGGATTCGTCTCCTCCATTTTGGAATGATCTGGTGGAGTGGAATGGGGAAGAGGTTAGGAGGCAATTAAAAGAAGAAGATAGGACATCCCTAGTCTTTAGATGGGCTCTTTCTGGAAAACTCAGCTAGGGTTTTGGCAATAGGTCTTGTCCTGGACTTGCAGAACAATGGTTGTTCAAGTTCAGATTTCTATCTAAGGTTACATTTCAGGGCAGAACATATAGGATGCTAATCCATTGAGACAAGTATCTTTACAACTCACAGTCAGGACAACTTTTAAGTTGCAAAATGCTCTGATAGAAAGCACTTTGGGAGGCTGAGGCAGAAGCATCACTTGAATCCAGGAGTACAGGACCTGGGCAACAAAGTAAGACTCCATCTCTACAAAAAAAAAAAAAAATTAGCTAGCATGGTGGTGTATACCTGTAGTCCCAGCTATTTTGGAGACTGAGGTAGGAAGATCACTTGAGTCCAGGAGTTTGAGACTACAGTAAGCTATGATTGCACCACTGCACTCCAGCTTGGGCAACTGAGTGAGACTTTGTTTCTAAAAAACTAAAAATAAAAAAAAAAATTAATTTTATTACTTCTCAACTCTTGAGTACATATATTTTAAATATTTTCTGTGTGATGTAAAGTGCTTATAAAATACTTCTGCAACAGAAAGCACAATGGACAAAAAGAGCTCATGAGGAAAATCAGTTGAGTTGTAAGTTAAACTAATCACTTTTGTCATGAAAAGCAATTTTAATGATGGGAAAACTGTGTTTATTCAGACTTAGGTACTTGGCAAAGATTTTCTCAAAAATAAATGAAGTGAGCTTGTAACTTCCAGAAAAGCAACTGTCAGCATTTGATGCTAATGATAAAACTTGAGCTTTCAAACAAAAATTAGAGTTCTGGAAAACATATCCACCACCATGAACTTGAAGACTTCCTGATTTTTAAAAAAAATTATATAAAGAAATATTGAAAAATTTGTAGGATCTGACTAATTCAGTGAATGAATATTGCCCAAATAGCCAATGTATAACACAAAATCATGTGTGGGTAAAAGATCCACTCAAAGTACAAGGAAGACCAGTGGATTTTAATTTCATAGAATATGGGAAGTTCCATTGACATGGTTGCAGAATCCACACTGAAACCAATCTCCAAGACACTACCACTTGTCAAGTCTTGGTGTATTATCAAAGAAGAATATCCACATTTTTAAAAAGCAATTTATTACTTACCTGTGTGAGGTTGGATTTTTTCTCATATATAGTTAACCCTTGAACAATGTGGGGGTTAGGGGAGCTGGCCCCCATGCAGTTGAAAATCCACATATAACTTTTTGACTCCCCCAAAACTTAACTGCTAATAGCGTATTATTGACCAGAAGCTTTACTGATAACATAAAAAAATCACATTTTTTTTTTTGTCTTATGTACTATATTCTTACAATAAAGCAAGCTAGAGAAAAAAATCTTATTAAGAAAATCATGGCCAGGTACAGTGGCTCACACCTGTGATTCCAGCACTTTGGGAGGTTTAGGTGAGCGGATCACTTGAGGCCAGGAGTTCAAGACCAGCCTGGCCAACATGGCAAAAACCCATCTCCACTAAAAATACAAAATTTAGCTGGGCATGGCGTGTGCCTATAGTCCCAGCTACCCGGGAAGCTGAGACATGAGAATCACTTGAACATGGGAGGCGGAGGTTGCAGTGAGCAGAGATCGTGCCACTGCACTCCAGACTGGGTGACAGAGCAAGACTCTGTCTCCACAAACAAATAAATAAATAAATGAAAATTATAAGAAAAAATATATTTACTATTTATTAGGTGAAAGTGGATCATCATAAAGGTCTTCATCCTCATCATCTTCATGCTGAGTAGATTGAGAAGGAGGAGGAAGAGGAATGGTTGGTATTGCTGACTCAGGAGTGGCTGAGGCAGAAGTAGAGGTGGTGAATAAGGAGGCAGGAGAGATAGGCACATTTGCAACTTTTATTGGAAAAAAATCCATGTATAAGTGGACCTGCACAGTCCAGACCCATGTTCTTCAAGGGTTAACTGTACTTTAAATAAAACATACACCGACAGATTAAATGGAAAAGCAGAAATGAGAGACTCAGCTATTTTCTCATAAACCAGATATTAAAATGTAAAAGAAGGCCTCTCTTCTCACTAAATTTTTTGCTTTGGAAAATAAAGTGATGTTTAACAAAAACATGCTATTTACATTAGCTTACAATGGGTTTATTATTTTTAAATGTTTATAAATATTTTTAAAATTTTTCAGTTTCAAGTTATAATACAGTAAATATCAGTAGTTATGATCCACATAATTGAAAGTTCTTTGGAGTTCTCAATAATTTTTAAGGCTGTAAGGGTCCTAAGACCAAAAAGTTTGAGAACCCCTGCCATACAGTATTTCATTGTAAGCAGGGATTTAAATTTAGCAGTCACTTCTGGGAATATTCTTGAGATAGTTAATATTTAGCTTAATTTCCTCATTTGGTTTTTCTGCTTGTGGTTTCTTCTTCTCTCCAATCCCTCTTGCACGGGCCAATCAGATCATTCTCCAATACAGTTCTTACAGTGGCTACTACATCAGGTGCACTCTCTTCTTCCTGGCAGGAATATTTTAGAAGGCTTTACCAAGAATGTGGAATTACACTGTGGCTTTAAGAATTTGGCCAGAAAGAGGTCAGAGGAGGACAGAGCAAACTCGAGAAATGTAAGCAAAAGACTTTTTCTTGGATTATGGATATGGTTTCCTGGGCTTCTCAGTGTAACATCATCTTCTAACACTAAATACTATACAATAATCTTCTTGTGTCTTGGTAAAACATAACCCTGCTTTGTTCTCATCACAGTGCATACCACTACCTGGCTTTTTTGCTTCGTGTTGTTTTTATGTTTTAATTTTCTTTCCTCTCACTGCCTTCCCCAGAATGTAAGCTCCAAGATTGCAGAGACCTTGTCTATCTTATTCATTGACTAGAACTGTGTCTCAAACACAGTTAAGTAGTTAATATGTCTTTGTTTAAATAGATGAATCACCTAGTCTTTATTTTGCAATTCTCTCAGAACTTAGAAAAGTTCTAAGATCTAGAATTTTGTTTTATTTCATGGGATATTAGGCTTTCCTCCATCTGGGTAATAATAATAGTAAGGTAATACTGACATGAAGTATTTTACAAAGTTTCCAGAGCTAAATTTTGACTTAAAATATTGCCTTTTCTTTTCTTGGTCTTCCTCCATTATTGTTGGCCATATGGGCAGTTGCTGGTAAGTAACTTCACAACTCTCTGGAAATGTATGGCTTATAAATAGATTGCCATTATGTTTCTTCAAAATTATTTCTTATTCAAGCTCTAAATATTTACCAACTTACATATTTCATCATAAATTACAATCTCCATTCTGCTCCATAAATGTCTCAACTCATGTAGATTTTTAGATTTAATCTTCTATACGAGAACATACTTCCTGAGATTGACTTCTTTTTTTTCTTTATTTTTATTTAAATGTTGCCAGTATTCTATATGTACCAATACAAAAGATCTTTAAGATGTGCTATTAATTATATATAAGGCAACAAGTAGAACAATATATATACTTTGTTCTCATTTATATTTTATATAGTCCTATATATGTTTTCATTTTGTAGACTAACTCTGATAGAAGACAACATAAAACTGGAAAACATGGTTACCTCTTGGGAAGGGGATGGGAGGACTGGGGAAAGAGGTGGAATGGAAGGGAACTGACTTTTTAATATATTTTTTTTCTTTTTTAGAGACAGGTCTTGCTCTGCCACCCAAGCTGGAGTGTGATGGCATGATCATAGCTTACTACAGTGTTGAACTTCTGGATTCAAGAGATCCCTCCAGCTTAGCCACCCAAGTAACTGGAACTACAGGCATGTACCATCACACCCAGCTTATATACATATATAATTATTTTTAGAGATACAGGATGTCACTATATTGCCCAGGCTGGTCTCAAACTCCTGGCCTCAAGTAGATCCTTCTGCTTCTCCCTCTCAAAGTGCTGGGATTACAGGCATAAACCACCATGCTCACTTCAATGTTTTTAATATCAGAAACTCTTTAGTATCTTTAAAATTTTATACATTGTGTATGCATTAGTTATTGAATTTTAAAGAAGCAAATTATATGGATAAAATTGTGTCCACATACACTAATTAAAAGACAAAGATTAGCAGAACATATTAAAAACATGACTCAATTACCTGCTATCTATTAGGAACTTACTTCAAATATTTGAAATAAATATAACAAAGTAAATGGATAGAAAAAGACACACCATGTAAAAATTAATCCAAAGAAAGTGGGAATAGTTATATTAATATCAGATAAAATAGACTTATGAGCAGAGAAATTTACCAGATACAGAGTGACATTACACAGTGTTTTTTACGTTTATTATTATTTTAGAGATAGCATATCACTCTGTTACTCAGGCTGAAGTGCAGTGGCATGATCGTAGCTCACTATAGCCTTCAACTCCTGGGCTGAAGCAATCCTCCTGCCTCAGCCGCTGGAGTAGCTAGGATTACAGGTGTGCACCACCATGCCCGGCTAATTTATTTTATTTTATTTTAATTTTTATAGAGATGGGATATTACTTTGTTGCCCAGGCTGGTCTCAAACTCCTGGCCTCAAGCAGTCCTTCTACCTTGGCCTCCAAAAGCACTGGGATTACAGGCATGGATCATTGCCTGAGCCTGGCCCTACATAATGTTAGAAGGGTGACTCTACCAGGAGAACATAGAAGTGTATACAAAAAGTAACAGTTATGAAATATCTATGTTTATATATAAACATAGATGTGTATACAAAAAGCAACAGAGTTATGAAATATCTGAAACAAAAACTGGTGAAACTGAAAAGAGAAATAGACAAATCTACAATTACAGTTGTAAACTTCAATAGCCCTCTTTCAACAATTGATATAATAGGTAGGCAGAAAATCAGCAAGAATATAGAAAACTCAACAACACTATCAACCAATAGAATCTAATTGACATTTATGGAACACTCCACCAGACAAACAGCACAATACACACTCTTCTTAAGAGCCCATGGAACCTATACTGAGATAGATCATATTCTAGACCATAAAACAACCCTCAACAAATTTAAAGGATTGAAACCATACAAATTGTATTCTCTAACTACAATGTAAGAAAACTAGAAATCAACAACAGAACGATAAACAATGCATTTCTAAATAATCCATGGATCAAAGAGGAAGTCCCAAAAGAACTGAATAAAAATGAAAGTACAGCATATAAAAATTTGTGGGATACAGCTAAAGCAGTGCTTAGAGGGAAATTTACAACATTAAATGCCTACATTAGAACTGAGAAAAAGTCTGAAATCAGTAACCTAAACTCCTACCTCAAGAACCTAGACAAAGAAAAGAAAAATGAACACAAAATAAATAGAAGAAAATGCAGAAATCATTAATCACAAATTAATGTGAAACCAGAAAAACAATATAAAAACTCAAAAAAACTAAAACCTCATCCTTTGAGAAGATCAATTACGTTGACAAATCTCTAGCAAGACTGACAAAGGGAAAAAAAAGAAAATCCACAAATTACCAATACTAAGAATAAAATAGGGAATATCATGACAGATCCTGCAGATATTAAAAAGTTAATATGGGAATACTGTGGCAATTCTACATGCAAAACTCTGGCAATTTTGATGAAATAGACCAATTCCTTGAAAATCACAAAGTACAACAACTAATTCAGAATGAAATAATTTGTGTAGTCCAATCACTATCAAGAAAATTGAATTCATAATTCAAAAGTTTTCCCAGAATAAGTTATCAGGCCCAGATGGTTTCACTGGAGAATTCTTCCCAATGTTTGCAGAAGAATTAACACCAACTTTACACAGCTTCCTCCAGAAAATATAAGATAACACTCCTAATTCATGTTATGAAGCTATTATTACCCTGATATCAAAATCATAGGGAGATAGTACAAAAAAAGAAAATCATAAGCCAATATCACTCATGAAAATACATGAAAAAGTTCTTAAGAACATATAAGCAAATAGAATTCAGTAATATTTAAGAGAAATTAACTATATTCTATGACAAAGTGGGCTTATTTCAGGGATGTAAGGTTAGTTCAACATTTGAAAATCAATCAGTGTAATCCACCATTTAACAAACTAAGGAAAAATATCACATGATCACTCCACTTGAGAATGAGCACTTGAAAAAATTCAACACCAATTCATACCAAAAGCTCTAAAAAACTAGAAACAGAAGTGAATTTCCTCCACTGGATAAAGCTACTATTATACTTAGTAATGAAAAATTTAATGCTTTCCCTCAAAGATCAGAAAGAAAACAAAGACGTCTGCTTTTATATAAAACACTCTTACTCACCCATATTACTGGAAGTTCTATTCAGTACAATAAAGCAAGAAAAGGAAATAAAAATTATATTGATTAGGAAGAAATAAACAAGACTAATTCTATTTGTAGGTATAATTGTCTACACAGAAATTCCTAAGGAATCTACAAGAAATCTCCTAAAAATACTAAGTGAGTTCCACCAGGTCAGAGGATGGAAAATGAACATACAAAGATTGATTCTATTTCATTATACTAGCGATGAACACATAAACACCAAAATTAAAAATACAACTTACAATAACTCAAAAAAAGAAGTACTTGAGTGTAAATTCAACAAAACATAAACAGTATTTATATGCTGAAAGTTATCAAATGCCGATGAAGGAAATAAAAAAAATCTAAATAAATGGAGAGTCAGGCTGTATTTAATGACTGGTAGACTCAACATATGGAAGATATTAATTTTCCCTAAATAGACATATAGATTTAATCCAATTCCTTTCAAAATCCCAGGCAGAATTTTTGTAGATATGGGCAACATCTTTCTTTCTAACATTTATGTGAAAAGGTAAAGAAAGAAAAATAGCTTTAAATATTTTAATAAAGTAAGAGAAATCAGTCTATTTAATTTCAAGACTTGTTATATAGCTATAGTAACCAAAATTGTACAATACTGGTAGAAGGACAGACACATATATCAGTGGAACTGAACAGAAAACCCAGAAATAGAGCCAAACAAATATGCCTAACTGACTTTTGATGAAGGTGCAAAAGCAATTCAATGGAGGAAGAACAGCCTTTTCAATATATGGTGCTGGAGCAATTGCAAATCTATAGGAAAACAAATAAATATGAACCTCAACATACACCTCACATTTTATTACACATAAAAATTAACCCAAAATGGATTGCAGACTTAAGTGTAATTTGCAAAACTGTTTTGCATTCTATGTTAGAAAAAAATTGGATAAAAATTTTGGGATTGAGGTCTAGGCAAAGAATTCTTAGATGTGTGCTGTTTTTGGCAGCACATATACTAAAATTGGAATGATACAGAGATTAGCATGGCCACTGAACAAGGATGACACATATATTCATGAGGCGTTCCATAATTTTCAAAATAGACCCAGCTGAGGAATGACTCTCAGAGTTCAAAGACTGGTTCTCTGAGCTGACTCAGTCAGACAAACATAAAGAAAAGAGAATATCTTAATGAAAAAAAACCTCCGAGAATTATGGGATTACATAAATAGACAAAATCTATGACTCACTGGCATCCCTGAAAGAGAAAGAGAAAACAAGCAACTTGGAAACATACTTGAGTATATCATCCATGAAAATTTCCCCAACCTCACCACAGAGGCCAACATTCAAATTCAGAAAATGCAGAAAATGCCTGTGAGATACTGTACAAGATGACCACCCCCAAGACACATAGTCTTCAGATTTTCCAAGATTGACATAAAAGGAAAAATATAAAGGAAGATAGAAGGGGAAGGTCACCTACAAAGGGAAATTTGACAGGCTAATAGTGAACTTTTCAGCAGAAATCCTACATGCCAGAAGAGATTGGTGGCGGGGGAGCAGTTATGTTCAATATTCTTAAAGAAAAGAAACTCCAATAAAAAAATTTCATATGGGCCGGGCGCGGTGGCTCAAGCCTGTAATCCTAGCACTTTGGGAGGCCGAGACGGGCAGATCACAAGGTCAGGAGATCTCGAGACCATCCTGGCTAACACGGTGAAATCCCGTCTCTACTAAAAAATACAAAAAACTAGCCGGGCGGGCCCCTGTATTCCTAGCTACTCGGGAGGCTAAGGCAGGAGAATGGCATAAACCCGGCAGGCGGAGCTTGCAGTGAGCTGAGATCCGGCCACTGCACTCTAGCCTGGGGGACAGAGCGAGACTCTGTCTCTAAAAAAAAAAAAAAATTCATATCCAGCCAAATTAACTTCATATATAAAGGAGAAATAAGATTCTTTTCAGAGAAGCAAATGATAAGGGAATTAATTACCACCAGATCTGCCTTACAAGAGGTCCTTAAGGGAGTGCTAAATATGGAAATGAAAGATTTTTTGCCTCTCCCAAAAACACACTTAAGTACATAGACCACTGACACTACAAAGCAACTACACAATCAAGTCTGCATAGTAACCAGCTAACAACATGATGACAGGATCACATCTGCACATATCAATATTAATCTTGAAGGTAAATGTACTAAATGTGCAATTAAAAAGCACAGTGTGGCAAGTTGAATACAGAAGTAAGACCTAACTGTATCCTGTCTTCAAGAGACCCTTCTCACATACAATGACACAATAAGCTCAAAGTAAACAAATGGAAAAAATCTACCAAGCAGATGGAAAACAGAAAAAAAAAGGGAGGGGTTCCTATTCTAATTTCAGACAAAACAGACTTTAAACCAACAAAAATCAGAAGAGACAAAGGCATTACATAATGGTAACAGGTTCAATTCAACAGGAAGACCTAACACCCTAAATACATATGCGCCCAACACAGGAGCACCCAGATTCATAAAACAAGTTGTTTGAGACCTGTGAAGAGACATAGATAACAATACAATAATAATAGGAGATGTCAACATCCCACCAACAGTAATAAACAAATCATTAACCCAGAAAACTAACGAAGATATTCAGGACCTGAACTCAACATGTAACCAAATAGACCTAACAGATATCTACAGAACTCTGTACCCCAAAATAGCAGAACATATATTCTTCTCATCTGCACATGACACATACTCTAAAATTGACCATATAATCAGCCATAAAACAATTTTCAGCAAATTAAAAACAAAAATCATACCAAACACACTTTCAGACCATAGTGCAATAAAAATGGAAAACAGTACCAAGAAGATTACTCAAAACCATACAATTACATGGAAATTAAACAGTCTTCTCTGGAATGATTTCTGGGTAAACAATGAAATTAAAGCAAAAATCACGAAATTCTCTGAAATGAATGAGAACAAAGATACAGAATACCAGAATCTCTGGGACACAGTTAAAGCAGTATTAAGAGGAAACTTTACAGCATCAAACACCCACGCTGAAAAGTTAAAAAGATCTCATATTAACAACCTAATATCACACCTTGAGGAACTAGAAAAACAAGAGCAAACCAATCCTAAAGCTAACAGAACAAGAAATAACCAAAATCAGAACTGAACTGAAAGAAATTAAGATGCAGAAAAGCATACAAAATATCAACAAAACCATAAGTTGGCTATTTGAAAGGATAAATAAGATAGATCGACTGCTATCTAGACCAATAAAGAAAAAAAAAAAGAGAGAAGATCCAAATAAACACAATCAGAAATGACAAAGGGGATATTACCACTGACCCCACAGAAATGCAAAAATAAAAATAAAAATAAAAATCAGAGGCTATTATAAACACAAACTAGAAAACCTACACATAAACAAGAAAACCTGCAAGAAATAGATAAATTCATGAAAACATACAACTTCCCAAACTGAACCAGGAAGAAATTCAAACCGGGAACAGACCAATAATGAGTTCCAAAATTGAATCCCTAATAAAAATCCTGACAACTAGAAAAAGCCCAGAACTAGATGGATTCACACTGAATTCTACTAGACACATAAAGAAGAGCTGGTACCATTTCTACTTAAACTCTTCCAAAAAGTTGAAAAGGAGGTACTCCTCCCCAACTCACTCTATAAAGCCAGCATTATACTGATACCAAAACCTGGCAGAGAGACAACAACAACAAAAACTTCAGGCCAATATCCATGATGAACATAGATGCAAAAATCCTCAACAAAATAATAGCAAACCAAATGCAGCAGTACATCAAAAAGCTAACCAGCTGCCATCAAGTAGGCTTTATCCCTGGAAGGCATGGTTGGTTTCAACATACACAAACTAATGTGATTCATCACATAAACAGAATGAAAAATAAAAACCACATGATCATCTCAATAGATGCAGAAAAGGCAGTCAATAAAAATTCAGCATCCCTTCATGTTAAAAACTCACAACAAACCAGGCATTGAAGAAACAAATTTCAAAATAATAAGGGCTATCTATGACAAACTCACAGCCAACATCCTACAGAATGGGTGGGCAAAAGCTGGAAGTACTCCCCTTGAGAACCAGAACAAGTCAAAGATGCCCTCTTTCATCACTCCTATTCAACATAGTAACATAGTACAGGAAATCCCAGCCAGAGTTATCAGGCAAGAGAAAGCAATAAAAGTCATCCAAATAGGAAGAGAGGAAGTCAAACTATCTCTGCTTGAAATGATATGATTCTATACTGAGAAAACCCTGTACTCTCTGCCCAAAAGCTTCTAAATCTGATAAACAACTTCAGCAAAGTTTCAGGATACAAAATCAATGTGCAAAAATCAGTAGCATTTCTTTTCAATAATAATGTCCAAGCTGAGGGCCAAATCAAGAAGGTGATCCTATTCACAATAGCCACAAAAAAATACAATACCTAGGAATGAAGCTCAACAGGGAGATGAAAGATCTCTACAAGAAGAACTACAAAACACTACTCAAAGAAGTCAGAGATGACACAAACAAATAGAAAAATATTCCATGCTCATGGATAGGAGGAATCAATAGTGTTAAAATGGCCATACTGCCCACAGCAATTTACAGATTCAATGCTATTCCTATCAAACTACCAATGACATTTTTCACAGAATTAGAAAAAACTATTTTAAACTTCATACAGAACCAACATGAAGAGCACAAATAGCCACAACAATCCTAAGCAAAAAGAACAAGCTGGAGGCATCACATTATCTGTCTTCAAACTACCACAAGACTACAGTAATTAAAGCAGCATGGTACTGGTACAAAATTAGATGCATAGACCAAAGGACCAAAATAGAGAGCCCAGGAATAAAGCTGCACACCTACAATCATCTGATCTTTGACACAACTGACAGAAATTAACAGGGAAAGGATTACCTATTCAATAAACTGTTCTGGGAGAACTGGCTAGCCATATGCAGAAGATTGAAACTGGACCCCTTTCTTACACCATATACAAAACTTAACTCAAGAAGGATTAAATGCTTAAATATAAAACCAAAAATTATAAATATCCCAGAAGAAAACCTAGGAAATACCATTCTAGACATAGGCCTTGGCAGAGATTTTATGATGAAGATGCCAAAACAAAAATTGACAAGGGGGACCTAATTAAACTAAAGAGCTTCTGAACAGCAAAAGAAAGTATCAACAGAGTAAATACACAACTCACACAACAGGAGAAAATATTTGCACACTATGCATCTGACAAAGTCTACTATCTATAATCTATAAGGTACTTAACAGTCTAAAAACAAGTAACACCATTAAAAAGGGGGCAAAATACATAAACAGACACTTTTCAAAAGAAGATATATACATAGCCACAAAGCATTCAAAAAATTCGCAACATCACTAATCATTAGAAAAATGCAAATTAAAACCACAATGAGATACTTCCTCACACCATTCAGAATGGCTATTAAAATGTAAAAAAAAAAAAAATAGCAGATGATGGCAAGGTTGCAGAGAAAGCACTTATACACTGTTGTAAATCAGTTCAGCCACTAATTTCAAGCAGTTTGGTGATTTCTCAAAGTACTTAAAAATAGAGCTACCATTTGACCCAGCAATCTCATTATTGGATACATACCCAAAGGAATATAAATCATTCTACTATAAAGACATATGCACATGTATGTTTGTCAAAGTACTATTCACAATAGCAAAGAAACGTAATCAACCTAAATGGTTATCAGTCATAGACTGGATAAGGAAAATATGGTACATATATACCATAGAATACTACACAGCCATAAACACATAATGAGATCATGTCCTTTGTAGCAACATGTATGGAGTAGGAGATCACTTTCCTAAATGAACTAATGCAGTAACAGAAAACCAAACACCAAATGTTCTCACTTATAAGTGGGAGCTAAACACTGAGCAAACACGGACACAAAGAAGGGAACAAGAGACACGGAGGCCTACTTGTGCAGAGTGGGAGAAGGGTGAGGATCGAAAAACTGCCTATCAGGTACTATGCTTATTACCTAAGTGATGAAATCACATGTATACCACCCCTCCATAACACACAATTTATCTATAGAACAAACCTGCACATATACCCTGAAACTGAAATAAAAGTTTAAAAAAAAAGAGTTCTTAGACTTGCCACCAGAGGCGCAATTCATAAAAGGAAAAATGGATAAGGTGGGTTTCATCAAATGAAAATGTTTGCTCTGAAAAAGACCCTAAACAGGCTGAAAAGACAAGCTACAGACTGGGGAGAAAACACTTGCAAACCACATATCTAACAAAGGGCTAGTATCTAGAATACATAAAGAACTCTTAAAACTCAAGGTGGAAAATCAAACCATTGAATTAGAAAATGGACAAAAGAGATGGCGTACTTGTCCTTGTCACACCGGTTGTTTGAGAAGACTTGAATTTAAAGACTATGAAAAGGATATGCAGATACAAGCTTTACCACATACTGGAAAAGAAATAGAAAAAAAGAAACAGGTTGAACTTTGGAATTCCTACTCATGATGTTATTTAGGACTAAATAATCCAGAATATATAGATTCTGCACTAATAAATTCTGATGCAAATTATGTGTAGCCCTGAAGATCCTAGGCCAACCTCTATAGGCACAGCTGGAGTCTTGGAGTCTTCCCGACATGGTATTCCCACTGTCAATCCTAGGAGAAGCCTGCACTGAAAATATACAGATTCAGGGGGCAGGGGCAGGGGGACTTTCACTGGAGAAGGAAAACTCACTTCTTTCTATGGGCCTCCTGGGAGGATTTAAACACTCCCATACTGAGCTAGAGGGTGAGCAGTCCCTTTAGCAACCCTGGGACAGGGCTACAGGATGTCCTGGATGTCATCTATTCTGTGTGGTACTTCCCAACACTACCCCTGCCCACACCCCATGCTCCACGAAGTTTTGTGGGAACTTGTAGCCTGGTTTCTACTGTGTGGAATTAGGAGAGGACCTAGTTTTCACTTTGGACGAAGTAGCTAAGCATACAAAGAGAACCCCTGTCCTCCTTACCCAAGAATCATAGAGATGGTAAAATCATCTTTGTGCATCAGTGTAGGGACCTCACAAAGGTCATTAAAACAGAGATAGCTGTGTGGTAGCTTCGTAGAAACCCTAAATAAAACATCAGGAAACAGCTGCTCTATCTTGGACACACTCAAACCAGCACCCGCTTGGTGTTGGAAAGCAGATGGAACCTATGAGTGAAGGGGCCAGTTTCCTACAATCAGGCTGGTCTGTGAGACTGGGGTTCATATCACTTGGGTATTAAGAGGAAATAAGAAAATATATGGCAGTCATTGGTTGTTGAGACTGGGACATTTGGGTTTTACTAAGTTAAGAGAAAAGATCACTCTCTCCTTTTCAGTAACACAATGTCTTTTCATTAGAAGCCTGAAATAGCAGGGTTTTTCTCTGCTTTTCCATTCCTTCGAAACCCTACTCATAATTAGCTTCCCACAACTCCTCCTAGGTTTCTTCCACCATTACTCATCAGCCTGGTCTATTTGTGTTACAGATTATGCTTTCTCAACCTCCATCAGTTTCACCAAGTTTAGTACTATCTTTTAAAAGTCCATGTTGCCCATCTTTGGGGAACATAAGTACTTTTCCCTTATTATTATTAAATGCTTCCAAGTTCATCTGATATATTCACAGAGGTTCTTATTCTGAGGTATGTGGCTATGAGGGTTTGTGGATAAAATCAAGTGATCCATGAGTTTAGACAGGAAAAAATATTGCATATATTTATTTTAATTAACCCCTAACTGAAATTTAGCATTTTCTTCTAGCAGTAAATCACAATGAAATAAATAGAATAGCAACTACTTTTATATTGCATTTTAATTGTTTCCGGTATATCAACATTCATTTATGCTCATCACTAGTTAAAATTAGATATGCCACTAGATCAAATGTTTACAAATAAACATGTATGTCACAAATTTTAAAAAATATATATTTTGGTAACCCTTTCGATATAATTTGTGTCCTTTGTAACCCTGTATTTTTTATGAAAAATAACACATTATTCTGAGAAGGGATCCACAGACTTAACTAAGCTGTCCAAGGAAATAATTCTACAAAAAAAGCAAAAAAAATTCTTGGAATAGCTAAAAGTCTCTACACTATAATGGTGAAAAGATTAAAAGCCACCTAAATGCCCAATAACAGAAGACTGGTGAAACAATGCAGTTGCTAAACATAATGCTGTAGAAGACTATTTAAGGGCATATATGGAAAGATGATCACAATATATTATGTAAAAGAAAAGGTTGTGCAAAATGTGATCATTTTTTATAAGTCAAACACAGTCACATATACACCTACACCTAAAAAAATAGAAAATAGATGTCAAGACACACACAAAGATGCTAAGGTGGTTATTTACAGATGATGGGAACTGTGAGTAATCTTTTTGCTCATCTCAGTTGTAGAAATTTTATATGAACTTGAATTATTTTTGCAAGAAAAATCAATAAAAATTATCATCTTTAAAATAAATGAAGTCCTAAGAAAGGATTCAAAAAGATATATAATTTTTAATTACGATCAACTATGCGCTCATTCATTCAACAAATACATCTCAGTTCAATAGTCAGTATTATAGGAGGAATCAATGCTATCTACTGGATTCACTATCATTACAGAAAAAGATCTAATTTTCATACTACTGATTTAGCAGCTGAATGAGTAAAACTTTCGGTTAAGCACCATTTATCAACTTTCCAGCCAATGTGACCTAAAGTTAATGCTGTCTTTTGCATAAATACCAGATATTCACGCCTTTCAAAAACTGTCCCACCAATCAGTAATAATTTTGTCTTCAGAAAGTTATTTTTGTTTTGTTTTGATAATTTGTATTTTTGTTTTTTCATCTTATAACAAAGCAAAAATAAATAAATCCTCTCATACAAGTCATCCTATTAAAAATAAGCATAATCTATTACAACTCTCTTCTGAATTTACATTCCCCATGAGAAAAACTCTTTCCTCCATAATTGTGTCATATTTTATATAACGTTGAATAATTCTGAATCATAATGTCGCTGGAAAAAATATTCATTGCTATTTCATTTTTATATCTAGGTATTAGGAATTCCAAAATGCTCCTGGAATAAATATGCCTATCATACCCCTTATATGTTACTAATATCATATTAACTGGAAAAAAAATGTATTAGGTTTTAAGAATGCTCCTAAGATTTTGGGACTTTGAAATACAACTCTTCTAAAATTAGACATTCATCTAACATGCAAGGTAAAGTAATTGGCCTGATATCATTGGTTGTATTCATAAAAGCACCAGCATTTACATACGAAATGAATGTCATCCCCTCTAAGTAGTTGCCTTGGGAAACCTTAGACTAGTTTCAATGACATTTCCCTTTGCTCAGAACAATTTTAGGACCTCTCTTTTGGAACTGTCTTTAGGCTATTTCATCTTATTTTAAACAAAGATCTCAAAAGGTAGCCAAACTTTGCCCCTTAAAGTTGGATTTGTCTCATCAATAATTAAAAGCAACCTACCATAGGAGACGGGGCCCTAGGGACATTAAGGAGAAAGAAGTGGACAGGACAGTAGATTGGGGGATGCACTGTGACACTTTATATTAGGGGTAATATTCAACATATTCAACAATAGCTGAGGCCGAATACGGAGCAGTCAGAACTGGTGGTACTGGAGCAGGGACCTGGAGGACCTTAACCCAGATCCATGTATTAACTCTACAGTAGCTGGATTATGAGGTGTTTGGAATGTTCTAGGGGGTCCCACAGGGGAAAATGTAGCAGTGGGGATGAGTGGACACTTTGGAGTTTCTGAGCTGTGGCATTTACCAACCAACAAAGGAGAATATGGGTTTTTAATATCCACTGAATATTGGTCCTTTCAAAAAGTAAAGTGGCGTTGCTGTTTCTGTGTGGCTCCTGAGTTGACTCCGAAGGCACTGCCCAAGAGTTGTTTGAAAGTGTCGAGCAACAGCAGCAATATTGGAATTAATGTGCAGGATCTCAGGATAACTATTTTGGAGAGTACTGTTTAGCTAAATATTTATTCTGTAAACTCACTAGAAACAGGTTCTATTCCTTTTTCGTTTTCCCGCACTGGCACCAAACACAGCACTTAGCGTATAGTTGCTAAATAAATAGTTGTTGAGTGAATGGCATGTTTGTTAAAGAAAAATAACTTCAAAGTAAAATCTCATATTTAAAGCTTTTAAAATTATTTTTATTTTTTATTATATTAGGAAAATTAATCATTTTATTGCAGATAATTCTAAACATCTCTTTGAAGAGACTAATTCACCAACATTTATTCCTGACTCAAAAATACTTTGGATATCTGCCTACTTTTCTCTGGAAAGAAGTCCTTTTCAGTGCTCTTTTATTATTACATGACTTGAAAAGCCACAAGTAGATGTGAATCTGTGTTTAACTCCTTTAAGTTCCTATTATTTCTATTCAAAAAGAACTTTCCTTGATAGTTTTATAGTAGATCAGACTTAAGCTGGGGCTAACATACTGTGGCTGCGGCCAACATTTATTAGGTTGAGGGTGTCTAGTGCTGTGCTACACATTTAATATGTCATTTACTTCTCCTAACAACCCCTTTACAGTTGAGGAAACTAAGCCACAGAGGAACTAAGCAATTTCCCCATATTATGCAGCTAGTAAGTGAGGAAGATATGTTTTGAATGCAGGCAATTAGATTCCAGAGTTGAGCATCCTTGATCAACACAGTATATAAGGAGCAGGAGCTTATTTGTGTTCAATCAATCAACAGGTAGGAATTGAAGGATATCCTGTATCTAAAAAGTACCTTAGAGCTCCCATTACACTGACTATCTGTTTATTGAACACATGTGATGTTCCAGGTACTGTTCTAGGTTCTGGGAAGGCAAGTAAGGGACACAATCTCTTTCTGGTTGACAGACATAGCATCTAGAAACTTACTCTAGTTTTCTAGGGTAACTCTTTCTACTACTCCAAATGGGGAAAAACTGACTTCCCCCTTTTTCAGTTTGAATTCTGGATTCTGAGCAATCATCACCTTCAGTGAATTTCAAAATAGACATATCTATAGAGAGGAGGACATCTACTGCTTTCTTCCTTCTGGATTCCCCTGGGGAAATATTTGATCTCCTTTGACATCCTGTTCTTATAAGTATAATAATAGAGAAGGAGAAGGTGGAAGATGGGAGTGAAGCACATGGACGATTCGGGGTACAGGTATCATGCAAGCATCCCATTCTCATGGGCAGCTTTGTCCTGTGACTGCAGGGCTACCTCTGAGACAGCTGGTGTTCAGAGCTGGTGCCTCCTAGGCTAGCTGTTTTATCTACAAATATTATGTTCTAGAAGGCATTTCAAGTTATACAGTGGCCTTATGTATTATCATAATCAAGAACAATAGTAACAGTAACTGAACTTTGTACCTTTCTAGACTGATTAAGTTGTACTTTAAAGGGAGGTTAATAAGTAGCCAAAGAGAAGGCTACCAAAGAACTAAAGCTGGCATAGTAAACTGTACTAAATGCTCAAACAAGTTGAAAGAGAAAAATATATTTCACCATAAAATTATCTGCTGTAGGTGGAGTTAGTGACCCCATCCCATTCCTGCTCCGTTAAGATTTCAAGGTAAAATAAGAGTTTTCTAATAGCAACCAAATACAGTTATTTCCCCTTTTCTCTGAAAACCAAAACTCTGAATATTTAAAGTCATCCTAATGTTCTCAATTACTTAGTTTTAAATTTATTTTTTTATTGTGTAATATGTGGCCTTAATTTTTTTTTCTGGAACAAAATTCATTATGTATTTTAAATAGAAGCAAACAGACCAAAAAAATACACCAAGAATTGGGAGATTCCTCTTCTTCACCTAAAGATTTGGTCTATGTAAACCTACAACTTCTTTTGGAGAAATCACGTTAAAAGCTGTGTTCAGTCATTTTCACTTTAGTGTGAAGGAATACTTGAATCTTTCTGAAGGACAGATTTTTACTGGAAGACAGAAAGTAAGATCTCTCATCCTTTTCTGAGAAGTAACTGTTTCCAGTCCTTTCCTTTTTTCTTTTTTCTTGTTCTTGGCCCAAGAACAGGACTGCTTTAACTTAAACAATGAACACCAAAGTCTTTCTTTCTCAAAAATGAAATGATGAGGTATATCCATCTTCTATCTTGTGAGAGAGAAATCATACTTAAATCTCAAATTCAAAGAGAATCACTCCTGCACACTCTTTTATTATACTTAAGGGAAAATAATCAAGTTGGCCACCTTATAGTCACATAACCCATGAGAAGAAAATGTCAAGGGTTTTTATCAAAGAGATTACAGAAAACCAGTTCCTTTGGCTCATGGAGTATGTCTGATTTTCCTTTAAACTTTCACCTCTTCTGTGTTTAATTCATAAGACCAGTAAGACATGATGCTCAAAGCTTACAATTTTAAGTCTAGGATTGATATGGAACATGCAAAATGGACATTACAGCACACAACTGTGCTTTGGGGAAACTATGATGTAATATCCTGAAAAACAAATTCAAGTCATAAAAATGTAGTTTACTGACCCCTGGAGAGAATTGTATCCACAGGTCCGGGAACGATGTCTTGTCAAACACCCTCACTCCACGTCTGAGCCCTTTTGCTCCATGTGGTTTTTCCCTCAGGGATCATTATTGGGCTTCATAATGATTAGTTTGTGTATGAAAAAGGAAAGTTCAAGACTATAATTTCATACATACTTAGAAAAAAATCATATAAAGAAAATTCAGTAGCGAGACAAGTAATCTCCTGGAGCCTGCTGTGACCAAGAGGATACCTGTGAGGACAGCCTGATAAATGAATGTGCCCAGCACACAAGGGGGAGGAGAGCCACGTGGAGGAAAGGCTTGTCTCCCTGCAGCTTAGTGAGTGCTGTTTCCTGGTCCTCACTTAAGTATCCACAGAGAAGCGGACGGCAGCTATTAAAGCAAATAAGTATGAGACCGCCCAAGTCAGAAATTCACTGACAAAGGGAGGGGCACAGGGAAAGGGCATATTTCTTTTAATTTTTGCAACTATTCACTTATAGAGATACTTTTAATACTTTTAAAAACGGCCTAAGTGAGAGGTACACTAAGCCAAAGTGGAGCTGAAAATGAGGTCCAGAGGTAAAACCAGATTGAGCATGGAGGGGATAGAGACAGGAGGAGGGCCCAGGAGGCAGGACATGTGACCAGTCCCTCATCAGCTCATCTCTGCAAGGGCTGCCTTCTCTACAGATTGCCAAGTCATCTCACCTGGAGAGGCAGCATTGCCTAGAGAAGGGAAAAACCTGTGTAAATTCTAGGTTGGGCTGGCACCGTGATTCACGCCTACAATCACAACACATTGGGAAGCCAAGGCAGGTTGATAGCTCAAGCTCAGGAGTTTGACACCAGCCTGGGCAATATAGTGAGACCCCATCTCTACAAAAAATACAAAATGCAGCTACAAATAGCTGCACACCTGTGGTCCCAGCTATTTGAGGGGCTGAGATGGGAGGATCACTTGAGCCCAGAAGGTTGAGGCTGCAGTGTACTCCAGCCGGGTGACAGAGCAAGACTCTGTCACACACACAACAAAAAATGTCTCAGTTGGCCCCTCACCTGGAGCCAATTACTTAATGTCCCTGTGCCTCAGTTTTCTCATCTGTGAAGGGGGTAGCAATAGGACATGCCTCAGTTTGAAGACACCTACAACAATGCTTGGCACATAGCAATGGCTCAGTAAATGTTAGGTTTTATCATATTCTTGTCAATAGTCATGTCAACATATGACTTCCCTTTAAAAAAGAAGTGTTGAAAATCTGTCTAACCCCTCCAACTGTACTTAAGTTTTAATGAAAAGGAGAGGTGACTTCCCCACTTTCCCTTCCTCGGGTAAAATAACTTGAGGAGTTTTCTAGAGTTTTTAAAATTTGTATTCATCTCTGTATTCCTCCATAACAAAAATAAACCCCTCAGAAAAGCAGCATGAAAACTGACATCTGGGTGTTTTTCAGAGTAGACAGCAGAGTAGGGGACAATTTGGGAGCTTGTGTTCCACTTGGGACAGAAAATTAAGCAGGAGAAACTGGGAAAGAGAAGGCTGTGGAAAAAAGAAGGGAATGGCAGAAACAAGCAAGGGTGGGTCTCTGGATTTGAACTGGGACAGATGCCTTTAGCCTGATAAAGAGTAAGTTGCCCCAACCTACCACCTAACCCAGTGGTTCTCAGCTGAAGGAGGCAGTGGCCTAACAGCAGAGAGAAATGAAACTAATGAAAGTGCTGAACATGTGAACATAAAGGCCGAAAATTACAAGTTCAAGAATCATTTTGTAAGAGTCATAGCTGTGGCCTTCTTAATTGAGAATATCTATTAAAAGAGGCATATTCATGATTTTCATATCATTCCTCCAGTCAAAAGCATTACTCTAACAAGCAGTCATCATCCCTAGACTGAGCTAATGCAACAGCCGGCCAGCTGCTCTTCCCCATTCCACTCTTACCTGACCATGCTCGATTTCCTAGGTGATAGAACCTGAGTTGTTTTTACAAGATAAAAAGGTATTTCGCTCCCTGATTAGATGTATCACATTTAGAAGAAATTCAAATTTCTGCCAAGACCTATAGCACCCTGCATTATCAGGCCCTTGCCTTCTTTTTGACCTCATCTTGTATCCCCACTTTTTTATTGTAACGGTGCTACACTGGCCTTTCATTCTCCTGCTGGTTCCTGCCTCAGGGCCTTTGCACTGGCTATTTCTTCCTCACACCTGCTCACATTGCTCAAGTCCTGGCTCAAGTATTACTACCTTTTTCAAACTACCCCATCTATAAAAGGCTCCCTCAATAATCTGTCACTAACTAAAATTCTTATTACCATTTTCCCCTTACTAGAACATACATGAAATCAGGGATCTTATTTACTCAGCACTTAGTATTTTGTGCCTGGCATAAAGTAAGCTCCCATTAGGTATCTGTTGAATAAGTAAATAACAAGCAAATAGAACCCAGATGCAAAAAGAAGAAAAGAAAAATGTGTTTATGAGAATATACTTCAAAAGGGTTGAATGGCTGAAAGGGTATTAGGAAAATTTTTCTCTGCAGTTAGAAATTCAAAAAATGTTAAGCAATGATCTAGATATTCAGTAGATTGATGGCTTCTGTCTAGTTTCTTATGCCTGTAATTCAGATCCCAGCCTTCCATTAATGGTAGAAAACCTTTCAGACAAGCTACACAGAGTTTGGGTCAGAAACTTTAAATAGAGATAACTGTCCAGTTCAAAACTGCAGACTCTGAAAACCAGTCTATCAGAGGAACATGGGGCTGTGCTTCCATTCTGCCCTGTTCGATTACTAGAATAGTCACTCTAACTATTGAATGTAACAGAATGAAACTTCATGAAAATGAAAAATTATTTCAAAATAACAAAGGACCCAATAAAAATGATCTTTCATGGGAATAAACCTGTATTTAATGCCATATTAAACTAATATGTGATTTGAGACTGGAAAGAATGAGTTGCTGACCTTGTAAATAAAAAAAAATTTTGCAATGAGATCACTTGGACTCAGAAAGGGGAACATCACACACCGGGGCATATTATGGGGAGGGGGGAGGGGGGAGGGATTGCATTGGGAGTTATACCTGATGTAAATGACGAGTTGATGAGTGCTGATGAGTTGATGGGTGCGGCACACCAACATGGCACAAGTATACATATGTAACAAACCTGCAGGTTATGCACATGTACCCTAGAACTTAAAGTATATATAAAAAAAAAAATTTTGGCATGAACATGTTATATGTTTAGCAATTTGCACATCCTTATTTCATAATTCAATCATGACTCCTTTTCATTATGTGGGGCTAATTCTTCTCTCAGATAAGCTCAATGTAAACCTTGCTTCACAACAATCAAATGCTTTCGGTTTGTGTTGATGTTCAGATAACTGGTTGTTTCAAATATAACTTGTAAGCAACCAATAATAAAATGTTATATTGAGTAGATATTCAAATATTGATGCCATACAAATTGCTGTCTCTATAAGAATTTTATAGAATCTGTCATCACAGATACTTCAAGATTTTGCAGTTCACTTCATCTGTTTTCCAAGGCTGCAGACAACTTAACAGAATTTCCTGGTAGCTCACTGGACATACAGATTCCTCAGCCCTGTCCATGGAGATTCTGTTCCTACAGATCTGAGGTCCAGGAATCAGTATTCGTTTAAAAGGCTTCCAAAGTCTTATTAAGCCTTGCCAAGGTTAGAAAACAGTGATTTTATTCCAACCTCCAACTCACTCCAGAATCCTTTCATCTGCATTCCTAATGAATTGTGGCTCAGAGGTGTGTTGGGCTCTTCCAGAGGAGGGTAATCACATCTCTATCTAGTTTGTCAACCTTTATTGGAAAAATCTGATTGTCGAAAGCTTTTGCTTATATTAAACTGAAATGGGTCTGCCAGCAACTTCTTCGAATAGGTCTAGTTCTGCCCTCTGGCACAACAAGGATTATTATGTATGAAAGCCTTTCGTGTCTTAATATAGCTTTCAGGTTCCCCACAAGTCTTTTCCTCTACAGCTAAACAGTTGGTTTCCACAATTGCTCACAAATCTTTTATCATCCAAGGTATGTCTGTATCTTACTGCACTACCCATGCACTCTTTCCAAGGCTTTCCTCTCCACCATTACCAGAACTAGGTCCCTAAACCAGTTTATGGGCCACTTGGCCCTGCACAGCAATGGAGTGGCATGTACCCAACACCGTGGCCCTCAAATGCTGATATGCCAAATGATGCCACAATGTGAAGAAATTGTCACCAGTCCATGGTGAAATGAGAATAATAAATAAGAGCAATATGGCTAAGTTTATTCAATCTAAAAGACTGCTACTTTCTATATCATGTCCTGCTCCAGTCCTTTTTTAAATTTAATTTTTTTTTAAAAAAATGAAACTATAAGGATAAAAGATAGTTTGCTAGGTTTGTTTGTTATAATGAAAAATCAGCAATCCTATGTTGATGAACTTCTATTTCTTTTAGAATGGTACTTATCCTTGAAGACTGAAATCTGGGAACCAGTGCCCTAGCTGTGTTTCCTTCGCTGATATACCAATGTTCTCTAATTCTACCTCTGCTTCTTCAACACCCATCACATCATAAGATACTGTGGCTCACAAATTATTAGAATCTTAAATCATTAAGATCACCTGTTTTAAGAACATGCAGATTCCCAGGGCCCATCACCAGGAATGATGGTTCAGTAAGTCTGAGGTGAGTCTCAGCATCTGCATTTTTAAAAGCTCCTCAAATGATTCCAATGATTATGCAGGTTTGGAAAGTACTTTCCTGATGTGCATTTACTCAGTGTGTCTCTTCTACGTATGTATAACTTAATATTATCAGGGAACGGGGTTCAAAGAGCAGGAATCTAGTCAGGTATATTCAAGCAGCCAGGGAGATCTCGATCTAAAAATGTTTAGCATGCTTTCTTTTAGGTATGGGCATATCTGCAATTCTTATCCTCTGCTCCTCTTTTAGTCTTTCTCTTCTCGGGCCAGGTGTCCTTTGCTTTAGGCTTTGATATGATTGGTCAACCTGCTCAACTCTACTTTTCCTCTTTCTGCCTAAAAAATTAATGAATCCAGTACGTTGTCCCCAACACCCTTGGCTTTTATCGATATTTCTCTTAAAAAGTAGTATCCAGAACCGGACATAATACTAATACATAATAATACATAACAATCCCTTCATCTGGATGCAAACATCTATTAATATAGCTTAAGATCACTTTCACTTTTACAGAAGCAACAGCATGCTGATGTTATTTTGATGTTTGGACCAATCCAAATGATCTAGCTTCACCTGAATTCCAACAAGCAGATCTCCTTCTTCCAATCCCACTGTTATTTAAAAATACAACTTCAAGTTATACATTTATTCAAGTTATACAACCTCAAGTTACAAATTATATCAAATTGATTTTAGTATCTTTTCGAGAGATGATAGTCATTTTGAATTTTGCCATAAAACACATTGAATCTCTTTTCCAGAAAGTATCTTATGTAATGGATCATATGTAAACTTGAAAAATATAACATCAATGCTGCCATTCAAATAATTGATAATGTATTTTTCAACAGGTTAAAACAAAAGGATTATTTCCCAAAGTTTTCTCTCCCAGTATCTTGTTCATCCAGCTATGAAATCACCTACCTGTATTCTCATCCATATCGTATTTAAAATCTCTACAGTTCCCAGCAGGATGTAATACAAATGATCACAATAAATACTGCATGATATCATAGTAAATATACATTAATTTACATAAAAAGATAATATGGAGCATTTTTTTCAAATACATCATTTAAAACACACTTCACTGCATCTGTAACATTCCACAGACCTCTAAGAATGCTATCAGAAACAAAAAAAAAGAGAAAGGAATAATGGTACTTTGACATATACTTAGACTATATTGACAATAAAAATTTTTCCATAAGCTCTCAAATTTTCTAATTAAACACATGTATTAATTTTTATTTACTGGAAATCAACATTAAGATTACTAGTTAGTAATTTATCTACTATTTACCTCCTATAAGAGTTACAATAGGCTACAAAGTCTCAGGGACTTATGACAAACATGTATTTCTCATTGTGATTTATATCCATTGTGCTGCTCTAATTGATGTCATATTCATTCTAGACCCCAGGCTGAGGAAGCAGCCCCTATCTGGAATATGCCACTGGTCTTGTGGCAGAGGAAGAAGAGAGATGGCAGAAACACAGTGGTTCTTAAGGGTTTTGTTTGGAAGTAGCTCTTGCTTGGACTGTCACTCCTCACATTCCATTGGCCCCAGCAAGACACATGGCCAAGTCTGACATTGATGGGGTAGGAAGTATAATCATCTCATACAAAGAGGCCGCACTGAAAGGTGCCTGCAGAAAAAAGTAGCAAATATTTTAAGCATTTAATGCAACCTATCACATCCTTCCTTTCGAAAATTGGGGTTATATGGCCAGGTGCGGTGGCTCACGCCTGTTTATCCCGGCACCGTGGGAGGCCAAGGTGGGCGGATCACGAGGTCAGGAGATCAAGACCATCCTGGACAACATGGTGAAACCCCGTCTCTACTAAAAAATACAAAAAATTAGCTGGGCGTGATGGCGGGAGCCTGCAGTCCCAGCTACTCGGGAGGCTGAGGCAGGAGAATAGCATAAACCCAGGAGGCGGAGCTTGCAGTGAGCCGAAATCGTGCCACTGCACTCCAGCCTGGGCAACACAGCAAGACTCCATCTCAAATAAAAAAAAGAAAAGAAAAAGAAAATTGGGGGTCATATGTACCTTTCTGCATTCTTTTGAATTTTTCCTGTTCTATAAAATTTCTCAAAAGGGTATGACAGTTCTATGTTCATCTCAATGAGATTGTTTATTCCTAAAATGTGATTTGTCTGGGCCAAGAAGTTTGAATTCATCTAAAATATTTAACTTATTGTTAACCTTCTCTTATCATGGCTGTAATGACATCTTAATGCATTAATCTTTCCATGTTGTCGGCTTAACAATCATTCTTGGTATAGACAGGAAAAGCAGAAGTGCAATGTTTTCTTTTCACATGATACCATCATTCTCAAGCATTGGACCTATAATTTTCATCTATCTATTGTTCTGAAAATAGCTATAAAAATTGCTGCTGGTGTCTCTAGTGGTTTTTGTGAGCCTCAGCTAATCCTTAACTTTAACTCTCTTGAAATTCTCATTCTATTCCCTTATATTCTCCTTAGTTATACGTTTTCTCATCTATAATTTATGTAAAGGCCCTCCAGCCTTATCAGACAACTTGTAGCAAAAATATGCTGGGTTCTTTACCCACTTTCCCATTTTTTGTTCCATTTAAAATGTTTTTAATTATGTAGTCAGAATTTCATAATTCAGCTGTTCTTGTCACCATGAAATTACATTTGTTTTTTGGCTTTTTTTTTTTCAAAGCTCTATATCATCTTTATATTTATGTTATTACAAAAATATATTTAAAAAGTCTGCATTCCAAAGCAAAAAAGGTCCATAATCCCATCACCTGACCAAATCAATGTTTTCATTTATCTGGGTTTCCTTCTAGTTCTTGTTTATATGCATATTCAAAGTTCACACAATTGCAATAGTATTAAAGGTGGAAATTATATTCTCCTTGCTTGCTTTATAATATACCATGAGAGCTTTTCTATTTGGTAGCCTTTCTTCGTTTCTCATCTTCTGCCACCTTTTCTTCTCTCTCATTCCTTCCCTCCCCTACTCATGGTAACCAATGTTAACCTGATGTATACAGTTCCACAACTCTGTGTGTGGTCATACAAACATATATCTACATGTTGCTTCTTTCCTTTGTCAGGGTTTTTTTTTTTTTTCATAATTCTGTGGGGTTTTTTTTTCTTTTTTCTTTTTTCTTTTTTTATTTTATTTTATTATTATTATACTTTAAGTTCTAGGGTACATGTGCATAACGTGCAGGTTT
>NW_012115488.1:14951597-14978365 GCF_000951035.1 Colobus angolensis palliatus | reverse complement strand
TTTCAAGATTTTTAGTTTCTTTGCGCTGGGTACGTAATTCCTCCTTTAGCTCTGAGAAGTTTGATGGACTGAAGCCTTCTTCTCTCATCTCGTCAAAGTCATTCTCTGTCCAGTTTTGATCCATTGCTGATGATGAGCTGCGTTCCTTTGGAGGGGGAGATGCACTCTTATTTTTTGAATTTCCAGCTTTTCTGCGCTGCTTTTTCCCCATCTTTGTGGTTTTATCTGTCTCTGGTCTTTGACGATGGTGGCGTACTGATGGGGTTTTGGTATAGGTGTCCTTCCTGTTTGATAGTTTTCCTTCTAACAGTCAGGACCCTCAGCTGTAGGTCTGTTGAAGATTGCTTGAGGTCCAATCCAGACCCTGTTTGCCTAGGTGTCAACAGCAGAGGCTGCAGAAGGTAGAATATTGCTGAACAGCGAGTGTACCTGTCTGATTCTTACTTTGGAAGCTTCCTCTCAGGGGTGTACTCCACCCTGCGAGGTGTGGGGTGTCGGTCTGCCCCTAGTGGGGCATGTCTCCCAGTTGGGCTACTCAGGGATCAGGGACCCACTTGAGCATGCAATCTGTCCATTCTCAGATCTCAACCTCCCTGTTGGGAGATCCACTGCTCTCTTCAAAGCTGTCAGACAGAATCGTTTGCGTCTGCAGAGGTTTCTGCTGCTTTTTTTTTTTTTAATTGTTGTTGTTGTTGTTTAGCTCTGCCCTGTCCCCAGAAGTGGAGTCTACAGAGACAGGCAGGCCTCTTTGAGCTGCTGTGAGCTCCACCCAGTTCGATCTTCCCAGTGGCTTTGTTTACCTACTTAAGCCTCAGCAATGGCGGGCGCCCCTCCCCCAGCCTCACTGCTGTCTTGCCCTTAGATCGCAGACTGCTGTGCTAGCAATGAGGGAGGCTCCATGGGCGTGGGACCCTCCCGGCCAGGTGTGGGATATAATCTCCTGGTGTGCCCGTTTGCTAAGACCCTTGGTGGAGCGCAGTATTGGGGTGGGAGTTACCCGATTTTCCAGGTGTTGTGTGTCTCAATTCCCCTGGCCAGGAAAAGGGATTCCCTTCCCCGTTGCGCTTCCCAGGCGAGGCGATGCCTTGTCCTGCTTCAGCTCTCGCTGGTCGGGCTGCAGCAGCTGACCAGCACCGATTATCCGGCACTCCCTAGTGAGATGTACCCAGTACCTCAGTTGAAAATGCAGAAATCACCTGTCTTCTATGTAGCTCGCGCTGGGAGTTGGAGACTGGAGCTGTTCCTATTCTGCCATCTTGCTCCGCCCTCCGGCTTTTCTTAAAATATCTTTATGTTTTTTTAATTCCATCAGCTGGCTGGGCCCAGTGGCACACGCCTGTAACCCCAGCACTTTGGGAGGCCGAGGTGGGCGGATCATGAGGTCAAGAGATTGAGACCATCCTGGCCAACATGGTGAAACCCCGTCTCTACTAAAAACACAAAAATTAGCTGGTTGTGGTGGCATGCACCTGTAGTTCCAGCTACTCGGGAGACTGAGGCAGGAGAATCACTTGAACCCAGGAGGCAGAGGTTGCAGTGAGCCTGGTGACAGAGCGAGACTCTGTCTCAGCTATTATTTGATACTCCCTCTTTATTATATCCTCACAGTTTATTTTCTAATGACATAATTATGGGAGGCAATGTAGCAGAGAGGCTAAAAGCTAAGTCTCTGGAGATGAAATTTGAATCTTGCTATTTTACTTATGGAGTCATGTAACCTTTTAGGCAAGTCACTTATCTTTTTACTCAACTGTAAAATGGGGACAATTATAGGACTTTCCTTTTACTGTTATTGTTAGGACTGAGTGAATTAATATATGTAAAGTACTTAGAACAATGCCTGGCATATAAGTAACCTCAAGTGTCTGTCAATATTGGGACATACAGTCAAAAGTGCCTCAGGCCATAGTAGTTTTTCTCCTTATGCTGAAATACAGTAGGTACAATTTCTTACAGTCCTGTAGAGTACCATTCTTCTTTGCCAAGAATCATTTCCTTTAGCACTTGCTAAAGCACTCAGCAAACTGAGAGCCAGCATCCCACAGCACAAGTATGGGAAAGGAGTTCCAGTTCAAGATGGTGAGCTCCATGGACTACTGTTCAGCCATATAAAAGGAATGAAATCATATCATTTGCAACAACATGGCTGCAGCTAGAGGCCGTTATCCTAAGTGAATTAATACAGGAACAGAAAACCAAATACCACATATTGTCATTTATACATGGGAGCTCAATGTTTACATAGAGATGGCAATAATAGATACTGGGGACTGCTAGAGGAGAGAGAAAGGAAGAGACAAGGAAGGGACAAGGGTTGAAAAACTACTAGATACCAAGCTCAGTACCTGGGTGATAGGATCATCTGTACCCAAACCTCGGCATCATGCAATATACTCAGGTAACAAACCTGTACATGTAACTCCTGAATCTAAAAAAGGGTTGAAACTATTTAAAAATTAAGAATTAAAACAATAAACCTGTGAAAGATTACACTGCCAAAAATAAATTTTAAAATGTGGTGAGCTGAGGACACAGGTTGCCACAAAAAGACAATAAAGAAATTCAAAGGGGAATGAGGTCTTAACAGCAAAAAGAAGAAGAGAGATGAATCAACAAATACCAAGGAACAGAACACAGATAGAATCCTGCGGACATGTGAAATGGAGTATGGGAGGCTGCAGCAGAGACAGCAGAAGAGGTCACAGAAAAGATGATGCCTAATTCTCCAGTGGGAACTCTGTGGAAGGCTCTTGGCACAGAGTGGGCAGGCAGAGTCGGGGAGAGTGAAGACAGGGTGTCACTGAATGTCCTTCATTAGAGAACCTACACTTTCTGATCTCCCTTCCCCACTCACACACACTCAACACACCCCAGGACTTCTGATGCAGAATAAAAGGAAGCCCAGCATTCACTTTGCAGGATAAAACCAGTGTAGGCACCTAAAGATACTGAATGAGCAGCCTGAAAAAAGTACAGGCTGCTAGTGAGAGCCCTGGTTCCCTAGCCCCATCCTGGCCACCCCTCAATCCCCCAGTGCAAATCCTGCATACTAAGCCCTTCCTGCATACAAAGAATCTTCAATTCAGGGCAGAGCAACCTGGAGAAAAAAACTGCCTATGAAGCAGCCAAGAAAAATGATACCCCCAACTTGGAATGATCAATCTAAACATTTATTCTAAAACAAGAAATGATAAGCAAGGACTACCAGACATATGAGGAATACCAATAGCATTAAAGAGAAAGATCAAGATAAAAACAAGAGCAGTTGACCCAGGAGAATATAGTAAACATGCAAGAACGGGAGGAAGCTTTAAAAAAAATTCTAATTTGACTCCTTGCGAGTTTTCAAATAATGTTAAAAACAAAAACATGAATCTATAAAAATGTGATAGAGCACAACAAAATGTAGCTGTTAAAAGTTTTTTTCCAATGCAAAAATAAAAATTTTACAGAAAAGCAGTAAAATGAAAAGTGTCTCAGAACATGAAATGGAAACACAAAAAGATGAAACAGATGACAGAGAAGATAAGAGTCATAAAGTATCAATCCACAAAGTTCAATGCTCAATCAATTGGGGTCCCAGAAAGCAAACAGAGAAAATAGAGGAAAGTAAATTACTTTTTTGAAAAAAGGAAGAAAATTTCTCAAAACTAAAGGAAGACATAAGCTATCAAACTGAAAAGGCCACTGAATATTTGTTCAACAGGATGAATTTAAAGGAACTGATATTTAGACATGTATTGAGGAATAAAGACAAGAGGGCACTGGAGCAATATCATCAGTGCTCTGAGGGGAAAGGATGTTGAACCAGGAAGTATATCCCCAGCCAAATAACAATCAAATGTGAGGACAAGCAAAATCATTTTCAGGAACAAAGAAAAAGGACCATTATCCACCTAGCCTTCCTCCTCACAAAATCCTCTCTGATGAAATTACTTGCAAACATACTTCAACAAAGTAAAGGCAAAAACCAAGAAAGATGAAGATGTGGGATATAGGAAACAGTGGAACAAATCCAAAAAGAAAATAAAAAGAAATCCCAGGGTAATGGTTCATAGCAGACATAGAAGCAACATCCAAATTAAAATAGAAAATCAGCAGGCTCTGAGAAGATTGTTGATAAAACATACTGAGTCTTTAACTGAGAAAATGAGCACAAATCTGAAACATTTCAGTGATAGTGTGAAGAAGCTATGTTTCTTCTCTCAACAAGAAAAAGAAATGGCAATTATAATCTACAATTAAAATTTAGTGTATAAAAACATAAGTTCTAAACATGAAGCAATCAAAATGTGATACACCTTTTAAAAACTGTAATAAAAGACAATTTATTTGACTTTGATGATAAACACAGTTTATCAATGTTATAACATTAAACCCATGAAAAGAAAGTGTAATCTAGAACTTTTTTCAACTCCACAGTACTCAATACTTACACAGTTCTGAAAGTAAAAAACAAACTTAATTGGCTTTAAAAATCAATTACAGAAAATTTAATAACATTTTCAGAATAAAATGTAAAATGTGAAAGAAAAGGTATAGCTAGTGGATATTAAAAGGGGGAGGAAAAGATACAGGTTTTATTATTACAGGTTTTATTATTACCATCTTACAGGGTATTCACTAAACAGATGTATCTAAAGTTGAGGAAACAAGAAATGGGATATACAATTATCACAGACATAGAAAAAGTCACAACCAAAAACAAAGAAAAACTAAAATTAATAACATAATATCAAACACTGGGAGAAGGAATGGGAAAAAAGTTGAGTAGTGTTTCAACAGGTTAAATCCACAACATTTAGAGAAGAAAATCATCAATCACATTTAAAGCAGACTAATCAAGAAATAGCAATATAAACATATTACCCAATTTATGGAAAGATCCATTTGAAAAAATTAAAAATAATTTTAACTCAGAAGAATGAGATTTGCAAAAAGGACAGAAAACAGTATATTCTACTAAATATTTTTAAAGATAATCTGTCTATAATCTTTCTATAATATAATCTTTCTATAGATGGTTTTGTATTTAGTGTCTCAATCTCTCTTCAGGTTAGCATCATTTTGTGTAATATAAAGGCTTAGACCTATATAGACAGCAAGTAATGAATGATGAAATGAAATAATAGGACCCATAGCCAGGTTTTGTGGGAGAATATGGCAGTCCCAGGTGGGTGAGTGGCTCACTGAGTGGGCTGACCAAAGGTGATGCCATCCCTTGGGTAACTACAAAGGCATGTGAAGTCCCCTCCCAGAATCCTAGGCAAATATTTGTTCTCAGCTTAACTAAGCTGCTAAGATTCCCACAGCTCAGTAGAGATGGTACTGCTCACAGGTAGTCATTCTACCATCACCACAGTCAGTCAAGAAAGCTCTATTCTGTCACTGGGACTTGAAGAGCTAAAACATAACACTTAGGTAGTTGTTTTTGCTTCAACAAATTTTTACTTCAACAAAAATTTCTGAGTGCCCACTTTGTGCAAGGCACTAGGGGAAATACAAAGATAAGTCACAGTCCTTCTCTCAGGGAGCTTAGAAACCATTGAGCAAGAGAGGGTTGTTCCTGCTACTGAATGACTCTTGGGTAAACAATGAAATTAAGGTAGAAAACAAGAAGTTCTTTGAAACTAATGAGACCAAAGAGACAAAGTACCGGAATCCCATGGACACAGCTAAAGCAGTGTTAAGAGGAAAATTTATCGCACTAAATGCCCACATCATAAAGCTAGAAAGATCTCAAGTTAACAACCTAACATCACAACTAAAAGAACTAGAGAACCAAGAGAAAACAAACCCCAAAGCTATAGAAGATAATAACCAAGATCAGAGCTAAACTGAAGGAGACAGAGACACGAAAAACCCTTCAAAAATCAACAAATCTGGAGTTTCTTTTAAAAAAAAAATTAATAGAATAGACTTCTAGCTGGACTAATAAAGAAGAAAAGAGAGAAGAATCAAATAAACACAACCAGAAATGTTAAGGGGGATATCATCACTGATCCCAAAGAAATACAAACAACTATTAGAGAATACTATAAGCATTTCTATGCACATAAACTAGAAAATCTAGAAGAAATGAACAAATTCCTGGACACATACAGCTTCCCAAGACTGAAACAGGAAGAAATTGAGTCCCTGAACAGACCAATAACGAGTTCTGAAATTGAGGTGGTAATAAATATCCTATCAACCAAACGAAGCCCAGGACCAGATGGATTCACAGCTGAATTCTACTGGATGTACAAATAAGAGCTGCTACCATTTCTACTGATACTTTTCCAAATAATTGAAAAGGAGGGACTCCTCCCTAACTCATTCTATAAAGCCAGCACCATCCGGATACCAAAACATGGCAGAGATACAACGAAAAAAGAAAGCTTCAGGCCAATATCCTTGATGAACATCAATGCAAAACTCCTCAACAAAATACTGACAAACCAAATGTAGTAGCACATCAAAAAGCTTATCAACCATGATCAAGTAGGCTTCATCCTCAGGATGCAAGATTGGTTCAAAACAAACACGAATCAATAAATGTGACTCATCATATAAACGGAACTAAAGTCAAAAACCACGTAATTATCTCAATAGATGCAGAAAAAGCTGTTGATAAAATTCAACATCTCTTCATGTTAAAAACTCTTAATAAAGTAGGTATTGAAGGAATATACCTCAAAATATAAGAGCCATATATGACAAACCCACAGCCAATATCATACTGGATGTGCAAAAACTGAAAGCATTCCCCTTGAAAACTGGCACAAGACAAGGATGCCCTCTCTCACCACTCCTATCCAACACAGTATGGGAAGTTCTGGCCAGGACAATCAGGCAAGAGAAAGAAATGAGGGGTATTCAAATAGGAAGAGAGGAAGTCAAATTATCTTTGTTTGCAGATGACATGATCCTATATCTAGAAAACTCCATTGTCTCAGCCTAAAAGCTTCTTAAGCTGATAAGCAACTTCAAAATCTCAGAATATAAAGTCAATGTGCAAAAATCACTAACATTCCTATACAGCAACAACAGGCAAGCAGAAAGCCAAATCATGAATGAACTCCCATTCACAATTGCTACAAAAGGAATAAAATGTCTATGAATACAGCTAACATGGAAAGTGAAGGACCTTTTAAAGGATAACTATAAACCATTGTGCAAAGAAATCAGAGAGGACACAAACAAATGAAGAACATTTCATGCTCATGAATAGGAGGAATCAATATGTTGAAAATGGCCATACTGCTTCAAGTAATTTATATATTCAATACAATTCCCTTTAAACTACCATTAGCATTCTTCACAGAACTAGAAAAAAATTAAAAATTTATATGGAACTGAAAAAGAGTCTAAATAGCCAAGACAATCCTAAGCAAAAAGAACAAATCTGGAGGAATCATGCTACCCAACTTCAAACTATACTACAAGGGTGCAGTAACCAAAACAGCATGGCACTGGTACAAGAACAGACACATAGAACAATTGAACAGAATAGAGAACTCAGAAATAAGACCACACACCTACAACCATGTGATGTTCAATAAGCTTGACAGAAACACACAATGGAGAAAGGACTCCCTATTTAATAAATGGTGCTAAGAGTGCTGGCTAGCCACATGCAGAAAATTGAAACTGGGCCCCTTTCTTATGCCATATACAAAAATTAACTCAAGATGAATTAAAGACTTCAATGTAAAACCCAAAACTATAATAACCCTTGAAGAAAATCTAGGCAATATCATTCAGGAATAGGCATGGACAAAGATTTCATAACAAAACACCAAAAGCAATTGAAACAAAAGCAAAAATTGACAAATGGGATACAAGTAAACTAAAGAGCTTCTGCACAGCAAAATAAACTATCATCAGAGTGAACAGACAGCCTACAGAATAAGATAAAATTTTTGCAATGTATTCATCTAACAAAGGTCTAATATCCAGAGTCTACAAGGAACTTAAACAAATTTACAAGAAAGAAACAACCCCATTAAAAAGTGAGCAAAGGACATGAACAGAAACTTCTCAAAAGAAGACATACATGTGGCCAATAATAATATGGAAAAAGCTCAACATCACTGATAGAGAAATACAAATCAAACCACAGTGAGATACTATCTCATGCCAGTCAGAATGGCGATTATTAAAAAGTCAAAAAACAACAGATGCCGGTGAGGTTGTGAAGAAAAAGGAATGCTGTTACGCTGTTGGTGGAAGTGTAAATTAATTCAGCTATTGTGGAAGACAGTGTAGTGATTCCTCAAAAATCTAGGGGCAGAAATATCATTTGACCTAGCAATCCCATTACTGGGTATATATCCAAAAGAATATATATCATTCTGTTATAAAGACACATGCATGCATCACTATGTTCACTGCAACACTATTCACAATAGCAAAGGCATGGAATCAACCTAAATGCCCATCAATGACAGAATGGATAAAGAAAATGTGGTACACATACACTACGGAATACTATTCAGCCATAAAAAAAGAATGAGATCATGTCCTTTGTGGAGACATAGACAGATTTGGAAGCCATTACCCTCAGCAAACTAACACAGGAAGAGAAAACCAAACGTCACATGTTCTCACTTATAAGTGGGAGATGAATGATGAGAACACATGGACACATGGGCAGGAATGACACACACTGGGGCCTGTTGGGGTGGTGTGGGGGAGAGCGTCAGGAAGAACAGCTAATGAATGCTGGGCTTAATAGCTAGGTGATGGGATGATCTGTGCAGCAAAGTACCGTGGCACAAATTTACCTATATAACAAAACTGCACATCCTGCACTTGTACCCTTGAACTTAATATGAAAGTTGAAGAAAAAAGAAGAAAGAGTTGTATGTAGTTAATTTTAGTACCAGACTGAATAAGTGAACTGGAGCCTAAAGAAGTAAGAGAGTGCTTCCAACTTAGGAAGAGATCAGGAAAGACTAAATGAGGAGGTGTCAAAAATGAGTTGGGATCCTGGGCCTTGAGTCAAAAGGATGTCTGCAGTGTTGTGATGCAGTTGTGATTTGGGACTGAATCTGAGAGCATCATTGTCTGGGCTGTACCTATCCTGGCCAAAGACAATGTCAGTATGTATAATTTGGGATAGTCCTGAATTTCTGTGATTAAATGCTACCCTCATTCCAAATGCCTCACTGACCCATACATATGCATTTTTCTTTGGAAAATATGAATCGGTAAAGTATAAATCTAGCAGTGGACAGAAGTTTATATTGATATTGTGGTATAAGCAAACCAGAACTAATTCATAACTCCAGCTAAATCCAAAATTCTGGGTTGTTTATGTTTTTAATAGCATATTTCAACATATGTTCATGTCTATGTGCCTACATTCTACCTTCAAGTTCAGAAGATTAAACAACCAGGGAATGTTAAAATTGGAAGGGACTTTGACAATTGTTCAATATGTCCCATTGTATCATTTTACAGATGAAGAAACAAGACCAAAAGAGAGTAAATGTGACTTCCCAAAATTACACAAATCACAAAGAGCAAACTCTGAACTTAAAGAAAGTTTTTGAATGCAGGTCCCAAAGCTCTTTCTTCTCGATACTATGCTGAAAGAAATACGTGAAAAAAAAAAATCAAAGATAATAAAAAAGAAGTAATGCTTCATAATAAATTATTATTGGCAATAGATCTAGAATTATCAGTGTTTCTGAAAAAATTTCCAAATAGCTTTTAAGGGATCTCTTCTTCTTAAGATCTTTTCTACTTGAACAAAATATCTTGGCTCCCAAAATACAACATACTTCTTTTCAAACTATTTTAATTATTACATTATTTAAACTTTTAAATAATATTTTAAATAATTTTTTAATCTGTCAGATAAAGTAGCCAGGAAAATGGTAAATAGAAAATTATGTACCAATGTATAATTTTTGTTTCATCAATGCAAACATAGGAAATATTTTTAAAGTATGTACTATCTTGCTTTTTCTTAACATTGCACATTCAGAAACATTGTATTATTAAAGTAGACTGTATTATAAACAGTGTTGCAACAAACACCCACAAAAAGTAAAAAATAAAAGAAAATTAGAAATGGAAGAAAACTAGACTGTTATGTTTGCTTAGGAGTTCTTCAGCATCTATCACAGTATCCGGCTTATAGAATATACCCAATACATATTTGTTGAATAAATAAATGAATTAATACTATATTGTAATGGAATTCTGCATCAACCTTTGTCTGTCACACATTATATCTGATATTTATATGGTAAATCTGATATATAATACCATCATTTGGATGGATACAAACTTTTACCTACACTTGATTTAAAATCAACCCATCATTCCCCAAAGTAGACTCCACGATTAAAGGTGTTTCTTTACACCCACCTCGTACCGTAATTAAATCCTAGCGGATAGCAAAAACCTGTTCAGAAAAGAATACTTTTTTTCCTTGTTTCTTTACCCCAACTCATAGGAGGGTTCTAAAGGGGAAACTCATGCCTTACTCCAGGCCCAAATTCCAAGCCCAAGTAAGGACTTCTCCACCAGCCAAGGATCTTAAGTTAAAATTGCCTTCCCAACAATGCCCTGCAGACATAAAATGGGTTAACTAGCAGACACCCCAGGAATTCTGGAAGCAACTTCTAACCCAGAGGGCTATTTGCAGGGACATAAAACATGGAAGTACACATCAGGAAGAGAAGAGACAGAAACTTACAAACTGTTTCAAGATAAATATTAAGACCCTCACTGAAGAAGCTAAAGATACATACTAAATATGAAAGGCATTTTTTAATCGTGAGTATTTTAGTTGACTGTTATGTAGAAGAATTTAACGTAGCTCTCATCGTCCTTATCCATTTTATAGAAATGAGAAAAATGCTATGTTTTGAAAACTGGTACCACTGAGGCTTTCCAGTTGATTAAAAACTAATAAATGAAACCACTACTTCTAATCTTCCTTGGTATGTTTATATAACAAAATTGATGTTATAATAACCTCTAACTCATGCTTTACTCCATGTTTTAATATGGAGTAAGTAAAACATTTTAATGTCTGTATATTTATGCATCTAACTAGAAATAAAATATTACAAGTTTGGCCATTTTTTTCAGTTATTTGTATATAAGTACACTTAAAAAGTATAAAATGGTATTTCCCTTAGTTCCCCCAATGAAGAAATAATCATAAACCAAATATTGTGAAAAATGAAAATTAAAACACAGAAGCAAAAGTTAAGAAGCTGTGTTCTTCCTAAATCTGTTTCTACCCCTGAGTTACTGTGAGGCTGCATCTGTCTGCACCTCAGTTGTCTCCTTCTGAGAAGCAAAGACCTTAGTCATGGCTATGCAATGGAGAGAAAAAAAGGCCAACAGTGGTTTGCAAATTTTGCTAACCTGTTTGGAAGGTTAACTGTGGCTCTCCGAGACCATTTGATGCTCCATGTCCCAAGTCTACCTCAGAAAGTGACAGCAGTCCCAGAAAGGATGCCGAACATGAGGCAAAGGTCCAAGATGCTGTGCTTTGATGCGGAGAATCTGGAAACTCCCCAGGATTTGGCCACACCCTGGGAAGGAATATTGCAGTGACTCCTGAGGGAGAAAAATTCTGATATATAAATTTTGTATTTTTCTAACAAAATTCAATCAGGAACTAAAAGTAATCTGGAAAATTTTAGTCCAAATGAAAAGCCGAAGTCATTCTATCAGAGAATGAAGAAGTAACAACGTGCTCATTTTATAAATGTAAGCGTGTTTCCTGTTGTGAATATTCTGAGACACCCCATGCCTTCCTTTCTGATAGCCAGAAGAAAAAACATCTGCCATAAAATGGCTTAAAAAATAAGGAAAAGGAAAAGCAAAGCAAAGTACTCAATAATAGCTCTGTATGGAGATCTATATATTAGCATTTAGGATTATCTTAAATAAATTGATATTTTGTTTGGGGACTTAGTTCTAGATGCAGTTTAAACTTTCACAACACTCTGGAGGATGAATTAAACCTTGCTGAGCCTTCCAGCAGATCAGGGATGACTATTTGCTCACTGAGTTGCTCCAAGCTTGGTTTGCTTGTTCTTGCATTCACTGTTTGCATGAAGAAATCACAGCTAGACAATTTCCCTCAACTACAGTAATTAAATATTTCCATTGAGCTACTGACCTATTTTACTTGAAATTGTGACTATGCCTTACTTTATTTTTAAAAATTATTTACCACTGTAATTTTAACCATTTTTCTAAACATTTTTCCATGTGTCTTTCCCTATTTTTATTTTTCAAATTTTCCGTTTTCTTGTTTTAACATTTTCTTTGTCCATTTTCTAAACATTTAAAATAAAAAATACTTTTTCATATGATTGTTGTGGAAAACAAGGGACCGAGAATGTGAAGGACCATTTGGTTCTCAGCTGATATTCTCAAAGTTAAACTTTTTATATTACCTCACAAGGAGGCTCTACATATGGTCCCAGAGATATGCTTACAATATTTTAAGAAGACATTTATCTCACAACTTTAAACTTGTTTCACACTTTCTGATCACACCTCCCCTAGTGTACTCCGAACAAATATTTCTTATGTAATCCTATAATTTCCCATAAATAACAAAATTAAAATGCACTGTAACTTATGTGTCAAAGGGGCTAATTTGTTAAATTTAAGTGTATAAGACTATCACACATGGTAAAATCCTGCTTGGACATATCATCATTCGTAACTATACCAAGAGCCTCAGGAAGCCTCTCTGACCTTTGAGAAAAGCTGGCCTCAGAGTACAACAAATGCGCAACTTCTGAATATGTCTCATGCCACAGAAGTCTGTATCTCACCTTTTATGCTCTAGCAGTTCTAAACCGTGTAACGTTCTCTCAACATGACAAGTGCTCTCGTGCTCCTGCACATTCTCTCTCTGCCTTAAATACTCCTCTCTGCCTTGTCCTATTCCCCCCTCAAGTGTGAGTCAGCACAACTCCACCTTCTCTGTGTCACTTTGTCTGATTAATCCCCATATTCATTCATCTACAATGTGCCAGGCACTATGCTAGCTGCTGAGTTGGAAAAAATGAAAACCCTGCAGTTGCCCTCAAGATACATGATGTATTAGCACAGTGGTCAAAACAAGGGGCATTGGGAACCTTTTGTGATGAGGGTCAGGAAGAGGTTTGGGGAAGCCTTCCAGGAGGAGGTAATAGCTGAATCAAAATGTGAAAGATAAGTAGGAATTATCCAGGAGAAGAAAGGACAGGGAGAGGGCATTCAAGACGAAGCCTGTGATGAAGCAAGGGTGGGACAGGGACTATTCATTGAGAGGTAAATATTCCATTTAAGAGAGTTTCGATTTTATTTTTTTTCCTGAAGGCAATTTAAGCCTTTTAAGTAAAAGACTGAGATGGTCAGATGTGTGTTTTAGACGGTGTAGAGATCAGATTGGAGAGAGAAAGGATGGGGCAGTTAGCAGACTTATTTGTAAAGGAGATGACATATATGTATTTAGTATGAGAAGAAGATGAAATTTGAGAACTTGAGAGAGATAAACGAGTTATAATTGACAGGTCTCTGTGACTGATTGGTGTACAAGGGCAAAAGAGAGTCAAGAAGGAACCCCTAAGTTTCTCTGTCTTCTTGCTGGAGTGCAAGATGGGGCTTCATTAAGGTCAGGAACACAGAAGGAGGAGCAAGAAGTAATCAGTTGAGTTTGAACCTGTTGAATGAGGCCTGTAGAAAGAGGCATGCAGAATGTCCAAGTTGAGAGGTAAGTGCTCTCTCATCTACGCACTCCATCATATTATCCCATGTACCATGCTGGAATTGTCTATCTCCACCTCTGACTTTCCCCAGGAAGGGCTCTCCAAGATAAAAACCTCCCCTTCAGATTGTCCTCAACCAGCCAGTGCTCCCCCATGACAAACAAGGCTCTCCCACTTTTCCCCTTTCTCTCAGAGGCCACCATTAGAGCAGTGCTAACTCACTGAGATATATCCTGCAAGGACTAGAGTCCATCACCCCTTTTAGAGAAAGCAAAACATGCACCAAAGAAGGAAAGGTTCTTTTTCTTCTAATAGCCTCCTCATTTTCAAAGGCACCATTGTTTCAGGAGAACTGAGTATTTTTTTAAATAAATAAAGAAGCGAATACAATCTTGTTTAAGATTCCAACTTATTAACAGAAAACATGTGTAGACCTAAGAATTAAAAATAAATATGTCTTTAAAGATGACCTGGAAGGCTTTTTGTCTGCCAAGAACAGAGTTCAAGACCTCAGAAGGTCTATGTTTTCCCAGAAATAGTAGATTACATTGTTAATGATGAGCAAAGGCATTAAATCATGCAGATTCCCCTGCAATTTTATTACTATTAGGTGAGTTTTATAATGGCCTGAAATAACGGAAGAAATCTTGAGACTGATCTTGGATTGTGGCTTGGATCTACGGTTTCATCTTTTGGACAAATGTTTCCAGTTCCTGCTTTTATTTGCAGATATGTATATTTGAGATGAGTTCTTCTCATGTTTGAATTATATTTTAGCGATCTTGGTTGTGTTGGTATACAAAATTTAAATTCATTTTTAGAGCATTTTCCATCAGATATATTTTATGTCAATTGAATATTTCTAGCAAAGAGTACAGTTCTTCCTTCAGTGTTCTTATTTGTTCGAAATTAGAGGAAGATTTCTGAAAGTTGTTAAGAATCAACAGGGCAATCACCGGCTGCAAAATGTCTCCAAATGGACCAGAGTGAGTTGCAGACCCAGAAGCAGCTCAGCTTGCTAAGGAGAAATTGATGTTGTCCTCAGCATTCGTTGACTTGTCTGGTTTTCACATGACAAATAAACAGATGAGTCAGTTCCTCCTTTTTCTAAGAGACTTTACATGCTTAATGTCAGAAATTAACCAAAGAAAAACCGGTTTTATAAGTATGAGCCGACTAGATGCCACAGTGATTCATTTCAAAGGTGCTGGCTATTTTCAAACTGCTGAGAGACCCTGCCATTCCCTGAACTTGGGAGACTTGTTCTAGCACATGCACATATTCAGCTTGCTATATGAGCAAAGTGAGATCACACTGGTTGATCCTGGCAGAGTTTCTGAAAATGCAGTAATTCATGCTGTCAGTTACTATCAGCAGCAATTTGCTTCTGGATTGGTTCCTATAAGCACTCATGTGAGCATTCCACACAAAGGACCAGAGTACAATATTCTCTTGGATTTCAGGGACTTAGTGTGGTTTCAACATATAATCAAAAGTGCCACATAGTTCACACCTCGCATTTTGTTTTAAAGAGACAGAGGCTTGCAACTGGATTCCTTTCTTTTTTTCCCAAAATAGGAAGTTGGTGGTAATTTGGAATTTATCTTTAGAGCAATCTGTTAGCACTTCAGCAAAATCTACTCTGTTGGCAAAGTGCAGAGTAGATTTTTTTAATGAGGCATCATTTCACCATCTCTAAAATTAATAATAATAATTGTAATAATAAATTTGCTTAACCACAAAACTAAACTTCTTAGATTCAACTCACATGTGTGAACAACTCTTACTTTAGGGCAAATGCATTAAGAAATGGAAAGTTCTTTGAATTCTTAAGTATTATAATAGCATATACCCCCAGTTTGGTACAATTTCCAAAAAGTTCTATGACAGAGAAATTTAGATGATGCAGTCCTAAGCTTAAAGGCACATTATTAAAGGATCTCTGCAAAACAATGTAACTCCACTGAGCTCCAAATTATTTAAGAAAGCAATAGCAGTCTCACTACCAATTTACTGCTCTACTAATTTAACTAACACCATCGAGAACTCATGTGATACAAGGTTATGAAAAGGTCCTTATCAGAAGGGGCTCAGGAAGAAAGAAAAGCCAGTCCTTGTGACTGATAAACTTTTAGTTTAGTTTTGCTCAGAAAAGTGAAAGTATGCCAAAATCTCAAGTGGTAGTGTCAAAAATATACATCTTCTTTGGTGTTAACCTGTGACTTCTCGAGTGTTACCAGTTGAAAAATTGCTTCCATATTGCATCAAGCTCAAAAATCCTCAAAAACTTGGCATCTTATCTAAGAATTTCTTAGTTTGCTATCTACCTTGCCCCCTAGAATGTAGACAGAATGAAGGTGGGACTTCTGTCTGTTCACTGATATATTCCCAGTACCTAAAACAGTGCATAGCACATAAGGCACTTCATAAAGTTTTGCTGAATTAATGAATAAAAGTTGTCCTTTTCCTCAGCCTAAAGTCTTCAGTAGAGCTTATCTGTAATCAGCTCCTGCTCCTTTCTCTAGACTGCCTTCTCTTTTATCACTTTATCTCTTGCACTATACACTTCAGCCAAATGCAAATTATTGGCAGTACCCCAAATGTACCACGTTCTCTCTCTCTCTCTCTCTGAAGGCCTTTGCACATGTTTCTCTGTGTAGAGGACTTTTCTGTCTTGTCCTCCTATTCCCTGGGCCTGGGAAAATACTCTTTGTCCTTCAGATCACAGTTTAGAAATCTTTTATTTCAGAAAGCCTTACCTAGCCTCCAAAATAGAGCTAGGCAAGCCCTTAGCTCCCTGTAATTTCTGCTATGGTAGCACATACCCACTTGGACTATTATCGCTGCAAATAAATGACATTACTAGAGGCAGAATGATGTTTGTGAAATTATACATTGGCAGTTGCACTTCAAACAGGACCTCATAAAGGAATTAACTCTGTAGTGCTGCAATAAGAATATTTAAGAAAAATAACCAGGATGTATTAGAAAAGAATCACAAAAGTGTGAGCAAACTAACACATCTTTAAACATACTGCTCTATCTCATTGAGTGGAAGCATCACTCTAGTCTAATCATTAAAACAAAAACACGCATGGCGTCCATGGGAAACGCTAACACAGATTGTTCCATAGATAGTTGCTTCATGTCATTCAGGTCACAGCAACAACGTCACCCTTTTAGAAAGTACATCACTTATTAACGCTGTGTAAAGTTACCCCAGTTAATTTCTATCCCATTGCCCTGTTTACCATCTAAATTACATGTCTATCTCTTTGAGATGCTCTCAATCATTTAGCTGTTTACTAGTTTACTTTCAATTCTCCATACTAAGTAATAGTTTCCATGACAGCAGGGATCTTGTTTGTCTTACTCAGTTCTTTATACCTCCAGAGACTAAATGAGTCCTTGGCATTCAGTAGACAGTCAATATTTTTTTTTTAAATGCATGGGAAACAAAGAACCTCAAAATCAAAGTAATTTCCATCGTGGCCAGTAGGGTACTTTCACTGGCACTGGTTGCCCGGAACTAAAAGTCCCTTGTACTTCATGCAAAATTCACATGTACTAACCGGCCAACTGATGAGTTCTGTCCAATGACAAACTATTGTAGTGTAGTATACTGACTTCATTTAATTGTGTGTACTATTTTATAAGTAGCTTATATTACATTTTCTTAGCATACTATTAGAATACCAATAATAAAAATAAGAAAAATCTATGTCTTCTAAATTTAAAAATTTATGTTGCTTTTCTTCTGGATTAATACATTTTAAAAACCTGAAGTTAAATATTTTTTCATATATATTAGAAAAACTAATAAAAAGTATTATATTCCTACTACCTTGATAAAAATTATTAATATCAGTTTGCCTAGATAAATCTGAAATGAATACAAAAAGATTGAGGAGGAATGCTTTTGATTTCATTAAAGACTGAAAAGAAAACCTTTAAATATATTATTTGCTGAAATGTTAGAATACCACACAAATACTATTTTAGGGACCAATCACACAGAGATTGTACATGGTTAGGCCTCATTAATTCTATGGCAACCCTACTATAAAAACACATTTTTACTTACTTTGATTGGTTAGAAAAGAGATTAACAAGATTACAAATCATGAGCCGGAAGCCAGAAAGAGAGAAAGAGAGAGAGAGTATAAAAGTATATCATCTCTAAAAATTCTTAAAACAAAGTAGAGCAAAAAAAACAGTGCCAATATTAAACTACTAACTCTAACCAAGGAGAGAAACCCATAAAACTAAAATTGTACCCCGTGTCTGCACATTAAACCTTTATCATCCAACTAGTGGTAGACTTGTCATACAGAGGATTCTGACTGGGCTTTCCTTTCCCACACAAGCAAGAGGAAGAATGACCTGTCTGCGGAGGAGTGGAAGAATGACTGCAGCACCCAGCGCAGGACCTTGTTAACTACTCAACAAATATCTGTCTAATGATTGTTTCATGGACTAATTGTGAAAATTGGAGAATATCCTTCATAGCAGTAATTTGAACTAGAAGTGTGGCCCAATAAGAATCAGAACTGGAATTCCCTCAACAGAAATGGACCAGACAACCAGAGAGAAGGAAACTGGCAAGTTTTGGCAGCCCAAAGAGGCTCCCAGGAATCTCAATATCTCTTTGCACAGCTTCCTCTATGTTGTGCTTGATAGGAGCACCTTTCCTTCCATTCTCTATTTTCATGAAATTTAAAGTGAAAACTCTGGGTTCAAGACTCACGTGTCACTTAGTAAGTAGATGACTTAAAAAATAAGTTCATTCAGATGCCTGAGCTGATATAATGATAAAAATATACCCCAAACATCAAACAGAATTTTCTATGTTCAAAAGAGCAAGTTATAGAAAAACCTCCATATAATGTAAATTACTACCACATGTACCAAATAGTTACTAACATCCTCTAGACACTGTCATAATATCTATCTGTTTATTTAAGTTTTTCAGAATTTCTGGTATTACTACATGAGGCCATTCCAATTGGATTACTCTATTATGTATTTTGCTCCAAATGTTAAACTTTCAATTAAGTTCCTTATAAGTGCCATTATTTTGGTGACAGTTCTTTGTGTACTTTTTGCAAATTGTTTACATTATATGTCAGAGTACAAAAACATTTGACAATTATGAGGACTATACCCCGGACTCTTGCAAAATCTCACAACTGCAAATAATATGATGGCATAGAGTTCCTACTCCTTTACATGCAGCATTTTATCCAATTTAACATCTCAGGTTTTCTAGTTCCAGTGCAGTAGATCTTTGTTGCTTTTTGTGGTCACCCAGAATCTTTTGAGCATCTTTCCTGTGTTTGGGGAGTCTCAGCCTTTGTACTCATGCCTCCACAAAGCAGAAATTGGAAATTCACCTTCCCAGCCAGTCAGCATCTATGCCAGAGGTAGGATGTAGATCTACCAATAAGAAATATCCATATGCAACATGGACTTGTAAGAGAACACTGTGGCTTCATTACCAGGAACCACCTGAAATTTATTTTCTCATAAGCATAGTGGCATATATGCCCAAAATTTGGGGGCAGCCATGGTAGAAATTTTGGCATCCGTTGATCAGACTTAGCAGTGGAAGTTACAGTATCTTTGTCCAGAAATGGCAGGAGTGAGGCTTTTGCCGGAGCAGTCAGTAGTGTCATTTAAGCATTGTTCCTGGAAGCATGGCCTCTAAGCTCAATGTTCTGGCTCTCCTAGAGGATCTATAAACTACATGATATCCTATAATAAATTTCTTTTCCGTTTAAACTCACTAGAGAGGGATCTGTTGTTTGCAACTCAGAACACTGACTCATATAGCTAAGAATTATTGTTCTCCCTCTGTCTTTTAATTTATCCTGAAATATTTAAGACATGTATAAAGGCCATTTCTTTCTTAGTCCTGGAAACTTTCCACATACCTCCAGCACTAGAAGTAGCAGTTGGCCTTCTTTTGTGGAAAGTTATTCACACTTTAGACAAACTGCATATTATCACAATTGCATATTGCCATATACCATGTGGATTTGAAATCACTGCTGAATAATCTAGAATGTTGTATTCAATAATCCCAATGGTCTAGACTACTTATATAACACCCAAAATTATGTCTATTAATTTCTTGGAAATCTGCATTCATGAATGAGGACAAGAAGTTTGGGTCCTGTATGATCCTGCTTCTTGGGTGTGCTATTCAAATGAACCTCATGATTGCCAAGCTACTCTTCAATTGATTATCTAGATTTATATATTCACTGGACATTTTTCTCCACATTGTTTCAAAATAAAAATAATTATAAATTCAATAATTAAATATGATTATAACTGGGAAGCTTTATTTAATAAGAAAAGATACCTGGAGTGCTTAAATAAGTCATTTGCTGTGATATTCCTTGGATGGTCTTTCTGTATCCTGGGACATAAAAACCAAGATGTGACCTGAAGGGCACACACTGCTGTAGGGATGGACAGATGCACTGGTGTGCTGATGGAGGCTCATTCTGGCCCATGAGGGCTGACTGTTAAATTTTCAGGAATTTTTCAAACCTTTTTTTAAAATACTTCTGTTATTAAAAATTAAATTATATAAACTTACAACTATATTAATTATATTTAAAATTAAGGTATTAAATTATCAAAAAATTAAAATAAAGGTACTACCTACTTAAAATTTAACACTTCCTAATTATTTTCCTGCATTTACTATGGTCTGTGCTCTTGAGTTTATTCACATCTATTTTCTCTGCAGGGGGGAAATGCTGTGGACTGGCATGGTGCTGGCCACCACTTCTCAGCTGAAGACTCAGAAGCGCCATGTGGAAGAACTCATCTCACAGATATTGGCAAAAGCTACCAAGCAGGACTTGATTTATTGTTTTGTTCATTGTCTAGACTAAGAAAGTGATGAAATGTTAATAGTGGATAATGAAAATGAGAAAATGTTAATGTAAATTAAACTTGAAACTGTGTCCTATTTGTAGCTGTTACATTGTGAATAACTTTAAAAAGAAACCTTTGTAAATATTCCTTCAGTTTTCAAAAATTATTTTCTGGTTTAGCAAATAAGTCATTCATATCACTGATAAACAAATGAAGTTCTAACAGATGTCTTTATTGATTAATTTTTTTAATTTATTAACATAAATGAAAATACAGGTGATGTTCATGTCAGAACACTTTCATCAAATGCAAGCACAGTTTGGCTATGAATATAGAAGTTTGGCAAAAATCAATAAAAAAGCAGTCTGTGCGAATCAATTGATTATAAGGAATTTCCAATAAAGAATATTGTATACTTTGTTATTTGTAAATTACATGATATACATGCTTTATATCAGAAAAGTTTATAATAAAGTTATGTGTGCTTTTTCTTTACCAACATACCACTGGGTAGTTATTCAGCAGGGCAAAAGAAGAAATTATATCCCAGTACTTTCTAAAAGCACAAATACAGTGGATTCTTATGTTTTGTAACTCTTTAAAGTTCTTAATACTTTTCCACATGGACTTTTGTGGTTTAAACTCCATCCTTAGTCTATCCTCTACCCCTCTTCATACATATATCCTCCCTAATAAAAGAGGCACTCAGCTCAGTGGCTAAGGCTCCTGCCCTATCCCCCTTCTCTATTCCATTTGTCTTCTCTCTTCACGGTGCCAAAGACACTGTCATTTTAGCTAGTGGGAAAAAAAGACTGAGGAATCTGCTGAGGTGTCAGATTCCACTGCTGCATTCTCCCCTCCTATCCCCCACTTGTCTGACCCCCTCAGAGCCCTCACTTCCTCCTCAGCCACTAATTTTCTCAAAATCAAAATATTTACAAATATAACCATCAAATGACAGCCTCTTCAATATAGAATAGTGTTTACACCCATCTCTTCCCAGAATTCCCGTCCATGTTCTACCCCACTACCAAGGCTGCTTTCCCCTTCCCTCACCTTTCCCATGCCAGGCTCTGGACCCTTCCAGAATCATTGCCAGTACCATTCCCTGTACTTCCACCTAACCCCCTGAATCAGTGTAAAAAGAGAAAGAAGAAAAGGAAAACATTAGATCTACGCTTATGGCATTTATTCACATTCTTGGCCAACCCAGGGCATAACTGTAACACGCCAAAGTTACACTTTTTGTCTCTGTACTTTTTATCTCCACACTTTTTCTCTCTGCATGCTTTCCTTCTGCACTCTGGCTGCTCATGTACCTCACTAACACAACTGCCAGGCAATTATAGGGCAGAGACTATATCTGTCTTGTTCTCTTCTATATCCCTATTGCCTGGCACAGAGTGGGTACTCAATAAATGTTTGCAAAACTGATTGTTGATCGTTAGTCAACTGTCCTCCTGATCTCACTTTGCAGTGCCTCCTACAGGAAATCTTACTCCTTATGGGTTCCATTATTTCGGATTCTGCCAATGACAGGCTAGACAGACTAATTATCCAAACTGAAGCCAAAATGAGGCTGCACCCAGGATATAGTTTCCCTTTAACCCAAAGGAAAGAGTCCTTTAGCTCTGTCCCTTTGATTTCAGTTGACACGTTCTACTTTGTGTTACATTTATAAGTGAATATGTCTCATCTCTCATACATTTCTGTGAACAGAGATTGACATATTTATTTTTATTCTATTATTCTTTCTTTATGTACAACATACCTTGTATATAAATGTACTTGTACATAAATACACACATGTGTATGTATGTGTGCATACTTTTTCCTCCCCAAAACATATGTATGTGAGAGAGAGTAGAGGACAGAGTGAAAAATACATGTTAATATCTTTTAGCCAGTGATAATTAAGTGCTTACTATTGAAGTCAGGCACTAGTCTAAGTGTTTTATTTTATGTACTAATTCATCTAATTCTTACTGCAATCTTATGAGTTAATAGAATGTCATCATGCCCATTTTACAGATGAGGAAACAGAGATACTAAGTAATTTGCCCATCATTAAATAGCTTATAAGCAGCAGAGCTGGAATTCAAACCCACAGAGTTGGCAGTGACTCTACACAGTGACCCTGTTGCTCATGTTATATCTACTCCTCACAACAGCTTTATGGGGTAGGCAGAAGCCATTCTGCCAAAGAAAATGGGGACTAGGAAAATTAGGTAACTTACCCAAGATTGCATTGTAGGTAAGATACAATCCCAGTAATGGTCATGAATACTATGACCCCAAATTCAGTGCTAAGGATGTCCTAAGTCTTGATACCTGATTGGATTTCAGGCCCAGTGGCTGGGCAGTAGAAATATATTGTTAAAAACAATATCCTTTTACATTTCCAGTGGCATTATTCAGAAAGTGATCTAGCAATATCTATTAAAATTAAAAATGTAGAACAATCCCACTTCATAAATCTGGACTGAAGAATTTTAAGTATCAGAATGTAAGACTACACAAACAAAGATATTTAGTATGATATTAACTGCAATACCAAGAAATTAGAAACAGCCTGAATATCCGTCAACAGCTAAATGGTAATTATGGAATAGAAAAAGAATAGAGAAGATCAACAAAGTCAAAAATTGGGTCTTTTAAAAGGTCAATGAAATTTTAGCTAGACTGACAGAAAAACTTTAGCTAGACTGACAGAAAAAAAGAAGGAACATACAAATTATTAAAATCAGGAATGAAAGCAGAAACATCACTACTGATCCTCTAGAAATAAAGAGGATTATAAGAGAAGACAATGTACAATTGAATGCCAACAAATGAGATATCCTAGATTAAATGGACAAATTCCTAGAAAGACAGAAACTAACAAAACTAACTCAAGAAGCAGTAGAAAATCTGAATAAACCTATAAAAAGGAAAGATGTTGAATTAGTAATTTAAAAGCTACCCTCAAAGAAAAGCCCAGGCCCAGATGCCTTCAGTGTTGAATTCTACTAAACATTGAAATTAAAACTGAAACTTGCAAACTCTTCTGAAAAATAGAAGAAAAATAAACATTTCCTAACTCATTACAAGAGACCAATATTATACTAATTATAAAACCAGACCAAACATCATAAGACATGAAAACTATAAACCAATATCCCTTATTGATATAGACACAGAAATTCTCAACAAATATTAAAAACCAAATCAGAGCAATATATTAAAAAGGGTTATACACCATGATAAACTATCCCAAGCATAGAAAGATGATGTACATTAAAATCAGGCCAGATGCAGTGGCTCATGCTTATAATCACAGTACTTTGGGAAGCTGAGGCAGACAGATTACCTGAGGTCAGAAGTTCAAGATCAGCCTGGCCAACATGGTGAAACTGTGTCTCTACTAAAAATACAAAAATTAGCCAGGTGTGGTGGCACACGCCTGTAATCCCAGCTACTCAGGAGGCTGAGGCAGGAGAATTGCTTGAACCCGGGAGCCAGAGGTTGCAGTGAGCCAAGATCACCCCCGCTGCACTCCAGCCTGGGCAACAGAGCAAGACTCTGTCTCAAAAAATAAAAAAAATAAAAATAAAACAATATACCATCCTATGCTAGTAGAATGAAGTAGAAAAATCACATGATCACCTCAATAAATGTAGGAAAAGCATTCTATAAAACTTCTATGTCTTTCATGACAAAAAAAAATTCAACAAAGCAATGAAATGAGACTTTCTCAAAATGATAAATGGCACCTAGGAAAAACCTACAGCTAATATCATAATTTATGATACAAGACTGAATGCTTTACTCCTAACAGCAGGAACAAGACGGATATTGGCTCCTACCACTTCTATCCAACATTGTACTAGAGGTTCTAGCCAGAACAATTAGGCAGAAAAAGAAACCAAAAAGCATCTATATTGGAAAAGAAGTACAAGCTCTCTGTTTACAGATAACATGATCTTGTATACAGAAAATCCAAAGGCATCCACAAGAGAAGCATTGGAACTAATAAATAAGTGTAGTAGATTGCAGGATATAATATCAATACACAAAAATCAGTTGTATTTCTATATACTAGCAATGAACAAATGAAAAATAAAATTAAGAAAATAATTCTACTTACAATAACATCCAAAAGAATAAAATACCTAGGAATAAGTTTCACAAAAGAAGAGCAATATTTGTACTTCAAACACTACAACACATTGTTGAAAGAAATTAAAGACATAAGTAAGTGAAAGATATCTTATGTTCATAGATAAGAAAACTTAGTATTGTTAGGATAGCAACACTCCACAAGTTGATCTACAGATTCAATACAATCCTTATCAAAACTTCAGCTGTCTTCTTGTAGAAATTGGCAAGCTGATCCTAAATTCATATGGAAATGCAAGAACAGCCAAAACAATCTTGAAAAAGAACAAAGTAGGACTCATACCTCCTGCTTTTAAAATTTACTATAAATTTACAGTAAGCAAAACAGTGTGGTACTGGCATAAGAACAGACTATAGATCAACAGAATAGAATTGAGGATTTTGCTATAAACCATTTTTTATGGTTGGTTAGTTTTCAACAGAGGTGCCAAGATCATTTAATAAAGAAAGAATAATATTTTCAACAAATGGTTCTGGAACAATATATAAAGAACTTTTACAACTCAACAATATCCACATGTAAAAGAATGAAGCTGGACCACCTACCACACGTAATGTACAAAATTTAACTCAAAATAGAAAACTGGCCTAATCACAAGAGCTAAAACTATAAAACTCTTAGATAAAAACAAAGCAGGAAATCTTTATGACGTTAGTTTAGGCAGTGGTTTCTTAGGTATGACATCAAGAGACAGCACAAGAGATAAAGGAAAAAATAAATTGGTCTTCACAGATTTTAAAAATTTTGAGCTTCAAAGGACACCATCAAGAAAGTGAAAAAAATACTTGCAAATCATATATCTGCAAAGGTACTTTTACCCAGACTATATAAAGGGCTCTTACAATTCAATAATAAATAGACAACCCAAGTAAAAGATCGGAAAATGATTGTAATTAACAGACAGTTCTCCAAAGAAAATATACAAATGGCCAATAAGCATATGACAAAATTCTCATCATTAATATTTGGGGGAAATGGCAATCTAACCCGCAGTGAGATAGATACCACTTCACACACACTAGGGTGACTACAATAAGAAAGACAGAAAATAACAAGTGTTGATAAAGATATGGAGAAATTAGAACTTTCATACATTGCTATTAGGATTGTAAAATGTTGTAACTACTTAGAGAAACAGTTTGGCAGTTCCTCAAAATGTTAAATATAGAGTTACCATATGGTCCAGCAATTCCACTCTTAGGTAAGTACCCAGAAGACTTGAAAACATATGTGTACTCAAAACTTGTACACAATGTTTACAGCAGCAGTATTCATAATAGCCAAAAAGTGAAAACAACCTAAGTCTATCAGCAGATGAATGAATAGACAAAAAGTTGTATATTCATGCCATGGAATATTATTCAGCCATAAAACGGAATAAAGTACTGACACTTGCTACAACATGGATGAACCTTGAAATCATTATGCTAAGTGAATTAAGCCAGACATAAGGCTACATGTTGTACGAGTCTGGTTATGCTAAATGTTCAGTACATGCAAAGCCATGCAAACAGAAAGTAATCTGGTGGCTACCAGGGGCTGAAGAGAGGCGAATGGAGAGTGACTGCTAACAGAGAGGGGGTTTCATTTTTGGGTGGTGAGATGTTCCAAAATTATATAGTGGTGATGGTTGTATGACTCTGTGAATATACTAAAGGCCATTTACATTTTTTTTTTCTTTTGTGATAAGTCTTGCTCTGTTCTCCCAGGCTGGAGCACAGTGGTGTAATCTTGGCTCACTGCAACCACCGCCTCCCAGGTTCAAGTGATTCTCATGCCTCAGCCTCCCAATCTCAGCTGGGATTACAGGTGCATGCCACCATGCCCAGCTAATTTTTTTATTTTTTATTTTTTTTTCAGTAGAGACAGGTTTCACCATGTTGGCTAGGCTGGTCTCGAACCGACCTCAAGTGATTTGCCTGCCTCAGCCTCCCAAAGTGCTGGGATTACAGGCGTGAGCTACCATGCCCTGCCCATTTACATTTTAAAAGGGTGAA
>NW_012115488.1:14867874-14949897 GCF_000951035.1 Colobus angolensis palliatus | reverse complement strand
AAAAAAAAAAAAAGGAAAATCTACGTCAGATTCCAGGGGACTCCTAGACTTTCACCTTTTTCCAGTTTGACCACACCTGGAAAGCAAAATATCTGGCTTGAACAAAAGAGGATCACAAAATGCAATATCATTAGTGTTGCTAGGTCAATTTCAGCATTAATCATATAATCAGGGTAATTAACCTAACTTTTAACATACAAACTGTGGTATAAAATAAATAAAAACTGGTATTTATCCTATATTCTTCTTACTAAGGGCAGCATTACCCACTTAAGATAGTGCTGGCAATCATTTTCATGAAATACACATTTCTCAATTTTTCATGGGAAATCTCCCTTTGTGTTTAGCCACAGCCTCCATATCTGATGCCAGTGCTTACTGCACATTAGCATTTTCTAGATGACAAACATAAAGCACCTTTTACAAATAAAGTGTCAAATGTGTTGTCACCAATGTTATCATACAATATCCCCAAGGGAAAGGAGACTGCTGTGCAGAACTGATACTTGCCTGGAACAGAAATAAATATAAGATTTTTGAGTTTTAATTTCCTTTATAATTACTGTCCTCCCCCCGACTTTAATCATATTATTATAGATCTTTAAATATATTATCTAGTGAGTAAAAAACTCTGGTTCTGAAAGCAAATGAAATGATGGTGAGGGTGGCACAGAGATGCAGTTATTAAAAACTGGTTAAACAAGGATCCTCCTAGCATTTCAGATGGCTAAAGAAGCAATCAAAGGCTGTTGCTGACAGACAAAGATTGCGTGATAAAAAAGAATAAAAGGCATCAGAATAAAATTTGCTGTAAGTCTTCCCTGGATTAGTCTGTGCTTACAAATTAAAAATCCATGACTGACTCTTTTCATGATCTCTCCTCTCTTTGCTTAGTCATAAGTCTTTCCAGGATGCAGATTGGATATGGGTGGCTGTCTAGGTGTGGTAGGATCTTATTACATGGTAATTTGCATTGTTAGGCCTGTTTTAGTGTTGGGTTTTTTCTGTGTGTGTTTGTTTGTTTTCTGGTTTGTGGGAGGTGGGTGGCAGGGAGGGTACTGGAATTATATTTCAAGAGCTGTTGTTTGTTTCTTTTGTGTGACTTTCACCCTGGGAAAACCAACAGAATAAAGATCATACACAGAACAAATAGGAGACTTCCTTGATCAAAATCTATTCTTCAGATGAATGTTTATTACCACTGTTAAGTCCTAAATCTACCTGCTTGAATAAAGAAAACATTTAACATAATCAGCTTATGGTATGTTTACAGGATGTGACATTTTGATTTGTATTTTTTATACATCTAGTTCTCTAAACACCACAGCTTGGACACACAGTTTTGAAAAATCAAACAAAGATTTTTAACATAATGCAGTCAAGGAAAACGAGAAGGCCAATTGCTGGCTAATTGGGCTAAAAATTATTGAACTCAGCTCTCAGCTGAGGTTCTTTTTATGAACAATTCCATTGCTAACAGTTTCACAATTCTAATGTGTAACCAGCCCCTTGCTTCAGGGATGCTGTGGGTATGGCATTCCACAGTGCACCTGGACACATTGTAAGGGAGATCTACGCTAGGAAAGATAGTAAGGACACCATACCTTTAGTGCCAGTGAGTATACTTTTATCTTTGAGGAGTTTTCTAAAAAAGGTTTTTCCAAATCCACAACATCTGTGGTCAAAATTAGGTCAGGTTTCTCCAACTCAGAAACATCCTTTAGGGAGATTTGCCAAACATCCTTTAGGGAGATTTGCCAAATTAAATCCTATTATCCAAATTATAAAGCTGGAGGGATCTGAGAAATCATCTAGTCCAACCACTTCCTTTACAGATGAGATCACCAGGGCCCGTGAATGTTGACTGGCTTCCTAGTGATCACACAGGTGGGGCAAACCCAGACAAAACTCCGAGTCTTTCTGGTCCAAAAAAATCAATTAATCAAAGGGCTCTATTAAAAACAGGGAATAAATTATTTTAAATTCTTGACCTTAACAGTTTAATAAATCTGTTCAGAGAAAAAAAAATAAACCTAACAAAGTGTAAATCATAATTAAGTATTTAAAAAACAATTCAAAATACAACAGAAGATTTGTCACAAGGTAATACACAAATTTCCAAATGAACTATCAAAGGTTGTTGCTGACAGACACAGACTGCATGATAAAAAAGAATAAAAGGCATAAATAAATATAAAATAAAGTTTTATAACATATATTATTTTAATAGGAAATGTGTAAAACATAACACTTAAGTAGTCAAATAATTTTTATGGATAGAGGAGTTTGACCAAAAAAAGTTTACAGACTTTTGCTGTAGGCAGTTCAAAGGCACCCTAAAAACTGGGTCTGGAGGGATTTTGCCCCCCAAGGGAACTTTGAAAAGAAGATCTCAGAGAAACTTTAGTCAATTCATCAAATGGCATAACCAGATTGTGGGTAATAAGCTTATTTATCTAGTCCATCATTATGTTTAAATTTTGGACTTCATAAAGAGACACAACTAAGATCAGAGAATAAGTTGAAACATTTTATTTCTTCAATGCCAACATGCTTAATTATTTCTCCCTAATTGGAGCTCAAATTTAGGGAGTTATTTGAAGATTATTCATCTTCTAAATTACATACAACTTTCTTTTTCTCAGAAGTTTGTACCATTTTCTAAACATTCACATTCCTCCTCTAAATTAGGTGGAAGAAATAGGATCACTCATCTTATACTAGAGAGATGCATGTAATTGTAGGCAAAGATGTCATAGGCTGGAAAAGGACCAAATGAAAATTATAGAAGAGACACTTTCTACTGGTCTCCTTTGAAGACTGAATTAGGAAAAACCACACTACAGATACATTCCAATCAGTCAGTTCTGAAAAAATACTGCGCTGCCCAGGGCTCATACCACGTCGTGAGTTACCCCTAAGCCCATAATGGCATGGGCTCTTAGGACTAATGGGTAAGTCTGAACAGCAACAAACCAATCAGGTCACTGTTGCCCTAATTAAAAGAATGTCCTCTTGGGGCCTCAGCAAGTGACTCCAAAGTTGGAAAGTCAACCCTGAGAGTGTGTAATTAATATGGCAGTAATGACTGTGAAGGCCGGGGCTTAATTCCGGAAGGCTCCCATGTTCAATATGATACAAAATACACTCGAAAATGATTTACTTTCTGCATATGTTAAAGTAGCAAAAGGCTTCTGGAAGGTTGGTGAATAGCTGCTGCCCTCTGCCATTGCAGGGCCCCTCCCCGTAGGACCCTCTCTACCTAAAGGGTAGGGCCTGGCACAAGACCTGGCTGCAACTCTAGGGCATAGACTGTGAGATCTTGGACTATTACCCCTGGGTAGAAGCAAGTTGCAGAAGCCACAGAGAGACCACAGAGGAGCAAGGATTGAACAATAACAATAAAAATCCTAAGAGGGTCTCACACAGCTGAGGGGGAGAAGGGAGAGGAGAGGTGAGGAGAAATGGGACTCAGTCTGAGATTGTGTGGGAAGCAGAGCTGCCTAGGAGTGGGTATGCAGCACCTCAGAGGAAGGTGAGAATATAGGAAAATGCAGTGGGTCCTCTGGTGACTCTGTGTGAGCCCCAGGCATAAACCACCTAGATTTCCATGTGAACATATGCCCCATTCCTAACTAATACCAATGTAAGAGTTTCCATGAAAATGCATGTTTAAAAAGGCCTGACAAATGCATAAAAGGGAAATTTTGTTTTCTATTTTAAAATGTACACTCAACTTGGCCATCACTGTATTTCCCAGTATTTCCCTTCAGGCTGAATTTGTTATGAAGATGTGGAAGCAGCCAAACATACTTCTTGTGTAGAATGTCTAGCCAAGCCATGCATAATGGCCGGGGATAATCCATGGCTCTGGGAAACAGGAGTGCTCTCTAGGCTGCCATTATCCCTTCCTACTAGTCCCTGTCATTCTCTCTTATTATAAGGAATCGTCAGTGTCTTCTGTCACCAGCGTGGTACAGTGGGTGAAAGCACACTGTAAGAATTTTAAAATTTAGATATAATGCTGGCTCTAGCCCATAATCCCTTATTCACAACACTAAAACTATAAAAGAAAAAAGAAAATATTTCCTAACCCGTTGGCAGCTAAACCTGACCCTTGAGGGAGAAGAGACCCATCTCCATGCAGAAGAATTTGGAGTAACTTACGTAAGTATTCTGCACTCCAGGAGGTGGAAATAGCTCCCCACTGCTTAAGTGTGGGAAGTGGCTTCCTTCCAAATGGTACAGTATAAAAACGGAAGAGGAAAGAGTACATTCATAGTGGGAAAACCTGACATGGTCATCATCAACAGTGATAATGCCTGTTGCTAGAGTGTCCCCTTACTATATCATGAGAATGGTATTTACCTCTGTGGTCTTCAACCCTAAAATCCTATAAACGCAGTCTATTCATAAGAAAAACACCAGACAAATCCCAATTGAGGTACATTCTACATGTACTGGAGCAGTACTCCTCAAACTGTCAAGGTCATCAAAAACAGGAAAAGTCTGAGAAATCGTAACAGCCAATAGGAATCTATGGGGATGTAGCAACTAAATGTAATGGCACATCCTGGATGGATCCTGGAGCAGAAAAAAAAAAAATACATCAAGTAAAAATTAAGCAAATTTGAATATAGCATAAACTTTAGTTAATGTATCAGTATTGATTCATTAATTGTGACAAATGTACCATAGTAATATCAGATGTTACCAATAGGGAAAACTGCATATAGGACGTATGGGAACTCTCTGTACTATCTTAGCCATTTTCCTGTAAATATAAAACAGTTCTAAAATTTTAAAAGTTATTTTTTAAAAGCTGACCTGAATAAGGCTGCTTATGGTCTTTGCATATCACACATACCCATTCATTAAGTTTTGCAGTAGAAATATTAATGTATTGATGACTTCAAATAATAATAGATTGAGACCCTGCCTCAAATATTTGAGGTATAATGCACTATCTGCCTTACGCATATATTTGGAAACATTTGGATTTCTAAAATCCAAAAACTTGTGAATACTGAACACATCTGGTCCCAAAGACTTCAGGTCAGAGACCATGTACCTGAAATACTATTAGTGCTACTAATATAATTAATAATGCATTTTAGTTATATGGTGGCTTTAACAGACATTTTCAGTCTAGCCTGAACTCTAGATTGATAGCAGTGTTAAGTATTTATTGTGTACTATAATCATTATAATTATGTTTATAGAATAATGTAATTGGATCCTTAAAATCTGTAAGATAGAAATTCTTATGCACATATTCTAAAGGAGGAAAATGAGCTTCAGAATGGTGAAGTCACTTGCAAGGACCTGCCCCTGACATTTTTGGGGCCAAATGCAAGGATACAAATGGTGGTCCTCCAGCCCACTGTTCCACTCCCTTTTTCATTCCTCTCATGTCAGGCTCCATCCTGCACCAGAGGAGAGGACAGCCCAGCCAGCCTGTCCTGGGCCTAGGCAGACCCTGGAAGCGTGCTTCCAGTTGCCTGGTCAAGGAATTCTGGAACCTGAGTGCACTGGGACAGAGGTCTCAAGTCAGCACTTTCTCATGGCCTCCAGATGTCTCTCTCTCCATGAGGAGGGCTGTGAACCAGCCAAGGTGGGACTCTAGGGCAGGGTCCCAGACTCCAGGTCTAAGGACTGCAGGACTGGTGTTCAAATACAGGTTTGCCTGACACAAATGCTCATGCTCTGTCTATTCTTACATGCTGCCAAGGAAAAAAAATACACCCAAGGACCACAATATCAATTTGAAGGCCGAGTTTTGAAATGTTTTATTTGTATTTTTAATTGACTACTAAAGAGCCTATCTTAAGGTCTGATATTCAGATATGATACTGGCAAAGTCATCTAATTACAAAGCACCCTAATTCAAGTTTTTAAAAATTAAAATCCTTAGATTTCTAAATTCCTCAACTTGATTTTTAAATACATCTCACGGGAACTTTCTGTGTGTCAGGGAGCCTTTTTGGAGATTGATTCCTCACTAAGTGGTACAGGTTCTAATGGGGCAAGCTACTGCTTTGCACCAATGGGGAAAAGGAAAGCCCTGGCACAGACTCCTTCCTTCTCTATTTACATTATCTTTTAAACGAAAAGAGTTGATTTTTTTACACTGTATTTGGCAGTCTCTTTGTTGAGCATGTGTTACTGGGAAAGCAAATAGATATAATGAAAAGCTAGAGATGTGGAAATCTCTGGTAGTTTAGATTGCATTGATTTTCCTAGTATTCACCAGAAGCACATTTTGCCTCTCTCTTCACCTCCTTGGGTTAGTTCTGCATATGTGATTGTAAGATGTGTCAGTGATACCAGTTCAGTCTCCCAGCCGGACAGGATTCCCTGAAAGCAGGGGCTGTCAGTCAGTCTTCCTCTCCTAGGACCCCTCACGGGCTTGGTGTATTGCCCTCTGCCTAGAGATGCTCCATCCCCTGGTAGAGACTGAGAGCCAGCTGGAAACCCAGAGAAGCCTGGGAAGGTTCCTTGCTGAGGTAACTGTCTGCCCAAGATACAAGCTTTAAATGGATGAGTTCACATTCCTGCAGGCACTCTCCCTGGGCCTTCACTAGGCCACCAGTTCATCTTTTTGCTCTTTTTATTTCCTGAGTGAGCAAATGTATATCAGCAAAGGTGAGTCATTTTTCCAATCAGTGTGTCAATGCAAGGGATTACACCTGCCCCTACTGATGGAGTCATTGACATCTTACCTCTATTACTTTGCCTGGCATGCTTCCAATAAGTAGCCTTTTCTATCTCTTACATAGAAACAGAGCCCTAGAACAAGTCAAGGGTTTTCCCTCCCTCCCTCCTTCCTCCCCAGACTGTCAGGGGAGCTCAGTGTTTAATCCCCTGCACTCCATAAAAGGGAACCAATGCCATAGGAGAGGCTACTGGTCACGACAATACTCAGAAAAGAAGGATGTTCTCTGGGGTCACTGGGAGCTTGGAGCAGAGGGCAGAAGTCTCTTTGCTCTGTGTAGCCTTTTGACATTACCTTTTATCCAAGGGTTTTTTTCCAAGGTTGATCAATTAAGCCTCAATTTTCAGTGAAGGAGGCATTTATCCTGTTTATAAGACAGACTTTAACTCAGTGCCCTACACAAAGAATGAAAATATTCTTGGTTAAAATCACTCTAATGTTTATTGGATGCTGTTCACATAAACCTTATACATACTGTTTCCACTGCCTGGACCCTAGAGGAACCCCCATCCCTAACTCTCCCCAAACACTTAGCACAGCTGACTCCTGTTCATTCATTACATATGGTTTCCGGAGAGATCATCCTTGTTGCCCTATCTAAATAGCTCCCCCCCACTACCACCCTCTGCACTATCCTTTAAGAGCAGTTTTATAATTCTTTTTAATTTGCTTATTTGTTTTTTAGAGATGGGGCTTCACTATGTTGCCCAGGCTGGACTTGAACTCCTGGACTCAAGTGATCCTCATGCCTCAACCACTTGAAAAGCTAGGACTACAGGCACACACCACCTCACCTGGTATCATGATTGTGTAATTCTACATTTTATTTATTTACTAGCATAATCAAGTTAGGATAGTAAAGAAAACGGAATCAGCATATGCAGACAGAAAGCAATTTATCCTTTCCTTCCTCTGCCCCTTTGAAGCTGCTGTCTTCATATGTTCTTTCCTGTCTCTAGATGAAAATCTCCACCAGTCCCATAGCTATCCCAGACACTCCCAAGTCTTAAACAAATAGCCTGTTTTCTCGGGTGATTTTAATATCAGAACTCTCCACCTAAGTTAACCAACGATTCCTCCCCTCTCCCAGCTCAGATCTGCTTCTGCTCCAGGCAAGGAAGCTCATCAGGAAGAGAGCCTTATCAGCTTTCTCCCCTCTCCACCTCCTCCCATCTTTGCAGCTGTGGATTCTGGCTCTTCAAGGTTGGGGCACCTGAGGGAGAAGAGGGGAATATAGGTCTGTCTTGTCAGATGTCACTGTAATCTGAGGTTTGTACCTCTGTATCTGGCAGATAACCAAGCTTCCCAGGCCTGCTCTTTATGGAGTTTTCAGAGGCCCTGCCCCCCACAGCTGCTTTGCCAGGCAATATTCTTTCTGGTTGGTCCCTTAAGAATTTTCCCCACCATCCCATTCTGCCATTCCATTCTAGAGACCTGTCTCTTTCCAGAGTCACCTCACTCCATTGTTTCTCCCTCTCAAGTTGCTGCCAAGATGACCCAGTCTGCTCCTTCCTCAGAGTCAGTTTTTTCCCAGTCAACTATGGAAAGGCTGGCCATTCTCAATACAGCACCTCTTCTCTCCACTGCCCCTGCCTCTGCCTTGAGATGCCTCATATGTCAGTCCCCAAGTCCCCCAGATTCAGGGAACACAGGACAGCGCTCTCTCTGAGTGGTTCCCCGGAAGCCTCCTCACTACTAGTTTTGAAAGTGGGGGATACACAGCTCCTACCTACAGTGAGGGGAACCCCACAGCACAGTGACAACTCTCCTCAGGAAATCCCCTCTACCAACACCAAAACCTCCAAGAACACTAAGATTTCTCCTCAACCCTGGAGCCCTGGAGGCAGATGATGGGTTCAGACCTGCAGAACCAGTACCTTTTCTGCAAGTCCTGCAGAGGTAGTCTAGCACCTCAGTTTAGAAAGCCAAGGACTTGACACCTACTGCTTTGTTCTTTGGTGCCTCAGCCAAAACTGAGACAGAGAGATCCTGTTACACTTGTTTGCGGTCAGTATCCCCCATTAAGCTATAAATTCCAGGAGGTAGGGACCTTGGCTGTTTTATTCACCAATGTATCAGCAGAATGCCCTGCATAAGCTCCCAGCGGGTGTTTTACAAATATTTTTTGAGATAACAAATATACAATAGGATGAAGATGGTGATGACACAGTCACCATTTTACTGAAGAAGGAAAAAATAAAATGAGAGAACTGTTATGTTTATCAATAAAATATCTGATCTTGAAATAAGTTACCTTGTGATTCCTTCCCCTGAAAGAAGCTCCTGAAAGACCTAAGTCTAAATCTTAGAGCTAAAGTTTTCGTTTAAAGTCCAAAAATGCCTGAGGCTCACACAGCGAATGCTTACACAAGAATTAACAGATTGGATGCTGGCTGATGATGCTAATGTCAATTCTTTGTCTAGACATGCAACGCCAGTTCTGCTGACACATTCTCTTAGAGCGTTTTTTTTTTTTTTTTTCCAGGATACGAAACTGGCCTCTGGGTCAGTGATATTCAGAAACAAATCTGGACCTCTGCAGAGAAAAACCCTTCAAAGTAACCCTAACCCCCATGCTTTGCCCTTAATGAGTCTCACCAAGCTTCTTTTTCACAAGAGCAGACTTGGAAAGTCAGGGAGGCAGCACCGCATTTCAATGAGGCTGATGCCATGTTCTTCTCACTTGGCAAAAGCGTGGGAAGGAAGAAAGAAGCTGAAAAAGCAAATTCCCCCAGACTCATTCCATGACAAATAGACCAAGTGCATAGGGATGGTGATGGATAACAAGAGCTGCTAGAAAAATAGCCTAGCAAATACCCTCCCCATGTTAAAATTTCCTCTATCCATCAATAAGGCACTGTGGGGTAGGAGGAGGTGGTTTAGAGTTCGGCCTCCAGCCCCAGGAACAATGGGAAGCAGAGTTATGGAGAGAGCCTTGCCTTACAAGTTTGTGCCTGCTCTGCACACACAGCTTCCTTACAGACAAGTCTCATTCCCCAATTCCCTTCTGTACTCTTCAGCAGAACTGATGACAGAGAGAAGATTGCATGTGCCAAGCCAAAGCCAAGGAAACTGTCTCTCGTAATAATTTCCACCTAAAAATGAATCTTTAAGAGAATGGAATTTTGGTTGAATTAACATGCACCTAAGAAGGATTCTTCTAAATACAAATATAACAGTTTCAAAATTCTGCAATACAAATTTAGACTTTAGAGAATGTGTCTTCAGATGACCCACACTTTACAAGTAAAGACACCAGGCTTTTAAGGTGCTAAGTGATGTGACCAAGGTCACACAGCTCCTTTCACTGGTGTCTGCTTCTTCCAGCTCTAGCCTCTTGCTCTTTCCACTATGTTATTCAGTCTTCTGTGTATAGTAAAGCATTTCTTCACCTAGCTCAGGTAGGGCACTGTAGCCACACTTCCAAAATGGATCAGATAACTTGATTTAATAGTTTCCAGTTTTTATAACTGCACATCATTCTATTGCTCTAGCATATATTAAAACAAAAGAGTGTTCCTGATTCCAGAAATTTAACTTCAGAGTTACACAAGGTGTGTTGGCCTAAGCATATAAACTGAGGTTTTATCCTAACGCTGCCTCTGACTCACCAGAACGTGTTAGGTTAGGCATGAAATTGTCTCAGTTTCTTCATCTGTTCAGTGGGGAGAGTAATGCTGATCTGTCACTTATTCACTTAAAGAAACTACCTGCCTAGAAACTACTGAATAATTGTGGTGAAAAAGCTTATGAAGATTCTAATTATAAACTACATCCATATAACGAAGGCATCAAAATACATAACTCAGAAGCTTTCTAATAATCATGACAGACAGCATTTTAGTGTGCCAGAGAGGTGACTGCTACCATTCAAGCATATTTCCACAAAAAATATCATTATCATATTGTTTCAACATATCAGAGGTGTTGATTAAGGCTACAGAATTCAAGAGACAAAATTAAAATGGAAATTTGCCTCAAACCTGCTGAGACTGGGTGTGTAGCATGTTCCTGAGGTTTTATCTGCCAAACAAATCTTCCCATCAGCAGAAGAAAACTAGGAACTATTTTCTCATGACCAAAGAGTCCCTATGTGGCCAACAGTCCCTCTTACAGTGTCAATTTTGTGAATTCACCATAAGAAAATAATTCCAGACAAAAGATAGGCAATAGCAATAAGTCGGATGATGAAATTGGACCAAACTTCTGCTTTGTTTCTCACTGACAATATTCTGTACTACATTTTCTAACACCAAGCTAACGGTGGGATTCACGTGGATGGGATAAAAATTAATTTCTTTTTTTTTACTTTCAAAAATGACCATAAGATGGTTTTAAAGTGCTCATAATGTCCTGTTGCTAATCAGCACAGGCTCTCTAGACTACAGCAGCATAAGTAATCACCTTGACACTTACCTAAAGAACTGTGTGGTTGGCAAAATGAGAAAGAAAAACAGATGGTGGCCTGTTTAATCAGTCTTCAATAGGACAGCTAGAATGATGTGATAACAAAGCCTTACCAAATTATTTGTAACAAGGGAAAAAGTAGTTTTAATAACAGATCTTCTTTCAAAACAGTGATAGAAAACTAGGAATAAAATCATAAATTACTCACAGATGATAATAAATATTTAAAAAGTAATAACAACAATATTGGAATAATTATAAGTGTACGTACAATTGAGGGCTCATGAAACTCTTTCCACTTCCAGCTGTGCATAATCGCAGAATATGGGGCACTAAAGTTATCTGGTACTGTGGTAGAAACAGGTAGGGCTTGCTAACTATCCATGTGCTCTCCTACATTTCCCAGCTTCCTTTGCACTTAAGATTGAGGTCATATGAATAGTTCTGACCAATGGACTCTGATACAAAGTAACCTGTGTCACTTCCTGGCTGAGGCAGTTAAGAGCCAGTGTGCTTCATTCTTCACACTCTTCCCTTTTCTTCCCCTGCCTCAGCAACAGAGAGCCACATGTTCCAGATGGTGTACTGCCACAGACAGGGAAGGGCTGCTGAGTCACAATGAACTTTACATGAGTGAGAAGAAACCTTTGCTGTGTTAAACTAATGAGATTTCAGGGGTTGATGTTGCAGCACTAGGGTTAGTTACCCTGACAAACAAAAAGGCTCTATGTTAATGTGTTTGCTGTGGCCCAGAACTTAAATTTAAGCTACTGACACTAGACTTCTAAAAATAGCATTAGAGGAAAAATAATATTCCTTTTTTCTCTATTTAAATTTTCTCACTTTTCCTGGTCCTGCACAGTCTAAAGCAGTGGTTCTCAAAGTGTAGTTCCCAAGACCAATAGCATCAGCATCATCCGCAGACTTGTTAGAAACATAAATTCCCAGGCCTTGCCTGAGGCCTGCTGAATCAGAAACTCTAGCAGTGGGTCCCAGCAATCCACATTTTAACATGTCCTCCTGGTAATTCTGGTGGAACTGGTCTAAGGCAACCTTTCCTTGAGTCTACCTGAATGTGATTCTCATGCAGCTAATTTCTCCCTTTATATCACATGCAGTCAGCAGTGTTCAAATTCCTACTCTTTTTATGCCCCTCACTTTTTTTCAAACATCAGCTTTTACATTGATTAACTGCACATAGCCTTGCTATATAGTTTAAAGATAACTTCAAATTCTTTGTCACTGCCCCCACTGAAAGGTGGAATCTCTTTCTCCACCCCCTTGAATATAAGTGGGGCCTGTAACTGCTTTGGCCATTGCAATGTGGCAGAAGTGAAGCTGTGCCAGTAAGCCTAGCCCTTAAGAGGACTTGGAGCTTCCATGCTATGAGGAGGCCAAAGCAGCCTCAAGGAGAATTAAGACCTCCAACTGACAGCCCCCACTGAGCTACCAGCTGTCAGCCAGCATCAACCATCCACTATGTAAGTATGCCATCTTACATGCCCTGGGCCAGTTGAGCTCTGAGATTGCTGCAGCCCCAGATGACTTTATGTGGAGCAGAAGAACCTCCCAGTTCAACACAGTCAGCCCAGAGATTTAGGCAATGGAATAAAATGGCTATTGTTTTAAACCACCAAGTTTGAGGGGAAGAGGAAAGATATGAAGCAATGGACAATCAAAATATTCACTATTGTTTTTGAAAAGTACTATTCAAGTCAAATTTTAATAGGTTCTACTTACCAAAAATTTCTCTCTGGCTCAAACAAACTAACTTATATGGCTTCTTGCAATGACCTTTTCCTACTATTTCCCTCTCCTTTGGCTTACATTTAAAAAAAATGTAAGTTGTTTCTCCAACCTTGATTCTGGAAGCTTGTAATAATTTTACTACCTATCCCATGGGTGTCAAATAGACATCTACATCTTTGTCTTCTACATCCATAGCTGTTAAGGAGAAATACAAAGAAATGGAAGCAAGAAGTTCATAATCTCATCAGAGAATTTCAATAGAGTTTAGTTAAGGGAGGAGTCAGACTTTGCAACCTAAATAAAAATTCTCCTTTCCACATTTACCCCCAAATGTAGTAACCAAACAAGATCAAGAACATGATTACCAGAAAGTTTACAGCTGCAAAAGCATTATCCTAGTTTTGAATTTCTTTGGGAAAACAGATACTTGCAAAATGAAAAATAAACTAATATTAAGTGATCATAACTATTAACTGATGGCTAAAGACAGCTTGGGCAGGTTGACGTTCACAAACGTGTTACATCACTTAGGAATCAATTATTTAGAGCTAAGAGTCAAAAGCTAAGCATTCAAAGTATAAGCACATGCCAAGAGGCTACAACTAGCAAAAGACCAACTTGCAAAGACCTCTAACCCAGAAAAATTATATGGGCAGTAAATTTCAGAGGGTGAGGAGCATTCCCTTATCTCTCCAACTCCAGAATCCAGCAAAGTGTTTGGTATATAAAAGTGGCAAACACGGTGAAACCCCAACTCTACTAAAAATACAAACAAAATTAGCCGGCGTGGTGGCATGCACCTGTAGTCCCAGCTACTTGGGAGGCTGAGGCAGGAGAATCGCTTGAACCTGGGAGGCGGAGGTTGCAGTGAGCCAAGATCGCACCGCTACACTCCAGCTTGGTGACAAAGCAAGACTCCGTCTAAAAATAAATAAAAAAATAAAGTGTCTGTGTATGTGTTTATAAATGAACAAATGAATGAGAGTCATAGCAAAGAAAGAAGCAAAAGAGGCCAAAGTGGAAGTAAAGAAGTGATAAAGAAGAATTTCAAATACAAATACCTCCAAGCATAGGCATCACTTAATGTTTTTAAAGGTGCTTTCTCAACTAAAAGCAATTGGGATATAAACCTTGGTCATGTAAATAGCAGCAGCTAAACAGGCCCTGCAGCTTTGAGCTTCCCAAAGCAAGTCAGGTCTGGGAAGAGGAAAAACAAGGCTTTCAGCACCTTAAAAGGTGCTAAAGAAAGGGCAGGTCTCAAACTCTGTTTTGGCCATCTTTCAGTCTTTGAAAGAATGGAGTGAGAAGTCATGTTACAACAAGATAGGTCATCTGGTATTAAGAGAAAGTCAATTCTGTATGTACATAGAAGCCTCTGTCTACCTGAAATTTTTAATATATCAAAATTCTTAATGATAACTTTCAAATATTAACATTTCCACCAAAAGGGATGAATTTTCACTTAGGACTCAATTGATATATTCTGGCCATCAAGACACCTAATTATGTTTTACTGCTTCAATTTTTCATTATTTAACTTTACATAAGTATATTAAGTAATTGTTCATTTTCTTGCTATAATTCTGAGGCTGTCCTACCAAGTATATATAGAAATAGCCCCTCAAGTGTCTGATTGCCTAATTCTCATTATTTAGCAATACTTTCTGAAATAAAGATGAGTTCAAAGACACCAATAAATAAAAATTAAACAATAACATTTCAGTAAGTGAAACTCAAATCTTTGTTTTTCACATCATCCAAAAAAAAAGTTCTATAAATGCATTAGGTTAAATATATTTGCCATGTTTTACAATACATAAAATCAGACTCAAATTTTGGACTTGTAAAGAAACTTTTTTTAATAGTGTGTCCAAGTCCTCATTCACACTTGGAAAAATCTGAGGTTTATAGAGTTGAAATAACTTAGCCTAATTAAAGTAAATGTTTACCCAAGCACCATTGTTAATGGGTAGACTCATCCATTCAATAAACATATATCTAGCAGGCAGCTGGGGACCAAGTACTCTACCCGTCCTGGGTCCTGCCCTCAAGGCACTCAGTTCAGGAATCAGCCCACATGAAAATGATAATTCAATTCTGGGTCACAGCTTCTGTAAGAAAAGGTAAGTGGTATCACCAGCAAGAGAGCAAATTCAATTGGGTCAGGGGATTAGATGGGGGAAGATGCTGGAGAAGCCTTCATAGAGAAGGAGATTTAAGCTATAGATTAAAAGTGCATACAGGTGGCACACTATCCCCACCTCAGTGGAGTTTCAGTGAACCCAGCAAGTCCATTTCACAGGTCAGATAAGAAGACTGTGTGAGAGTTCCTGTTTATGTAAGAGAAATCATGCCTGTAATGGAGTCATGTGGGAAGGAAAATTGCATCATTGTTATTACATTCTCTTATAAATATTGTTTATATACACATCCAATTACTTCTTATGGTGCTCATTGAATTGTCTTTTACAGCAATTTACTTTTAAGTTGTTACAATATTATTATGTTGAAGTTGGAAGAAAGAAAACCATTCTCCCTTATTGAAACTCAGACATTGTAACGTGGAGTGATTTTCCCAAGAATCTGGTTAAGTCAGCAGCACCAGAGTGTCAAACTTCAGGGTCTGTTTCTAATCTACTGAATCATACTTTCTCTTGGAAATGGGCCTCCTTTTGGATGTCTGACTGGATAAGATTAGGTAATAACACAATAACTAGCAAACACCAAGAGCCAATTAGTACATGCCCTGTGAAGGTGTTTCAGATGTACTTTATTTTGAGAGAGGAATGGGAAGCTGCCAAGTCTCACACAAATCATGTTTATTCCTGTATTTAAGCTGAATTATACACAATTTTTAGTACATTTTTAAGTATTTTCCCATTGCACCTCCATCATACCTCTTCTCATGTAAGTACATTAAAGACACATTGTTGAAAGTTCACTTGGGGCTTAAGAAGAAGAAAATATATTCAATGACAAGGAAATACAGGAAGTGCCAACCTAGTATAATTTAACATTTATAGGTATCAAAGTCTGATAAGAACTTCAAATTCCCACACTCTGCCCAGAGAAAATTACTATCTCTGCTTACTCTGCCTTTTATGCTGTGCCTATAAAATACAGAATAAAGTGATCTGGCAATTTAGTCAATGTAAACAATAAAAAGTACACGATTCAATTTTTTTTTTTTTTTTTTTTTTTGAGATAGAGTCTTGCTCTGTTGCCCAGGCTGGAGTGCAGTAGTGTGATTTCAGCTCACTGCAACCTCCACCTCCCATGTTCAAGCAATGCTCTTGCCTCAGCCTCCCAACTAGCTGGGATTACAGGAGCATGCCACCATGCTCGGCTAATTTTTGCATTTTTTTAGTAGAAATGGGGTTTCACCATGTTGGCCAGGCTGATCTGGAACTCCTGACCTTGTGATCTGCCCGCCTTGGTCTCCCAGAGCACTGAGATTACAGGTGTGAGCCACCACGCCCAGCCAATTCAAATTTTAAAAAGGAATATGATATAGTCAATTGGAGTGACTACACTGACAACATTAATGAGACTATTGCTAAATCATTTTCCTTTGTTCTTTCTGGGGATTCTCCTAAGCATGGGCATTTATGGAATGAACTTGTAACCACAGAAGATAACAAACCTTTCGTTCCTCAAATGGTCAACATTTACGTGTACACTCAAAAAATTGTAAGCTGGCCTGATGCCAATGTCAAATACTCTGCTACACACCCTCCTAACATTAGTGCATGCCACCCCTCCACTCTGTCACTATGTGGCTGACTCCACGTGCCCATTGGTCATAGGGTTGTAAGTAAGAGAATAGCTCATCCAACACAAACCACCATCTCCATAAACAACTCGAGTTTATCTTCACAAGCTGTAGGACTTCTCAGAAGAGCACAGAAAAAAAATCAACAATAGCAGCTTTGAATAGGATTTTCAATAGCAAGACTATATATAGTAATAGAGATATAGACTTCAGTAAGATCAAACCTGTTTAAGAACATTGGTTAGGCAGACTGGGGCGTGGTGTGGGTACCTGCCTTTGCTCCTTCAGGTAGAGCAGTCATACCCCACCCATCTGGGAATGAGTAAAGAGGAGTGCAATTCCCTATGCTACATTTATTAAATTGTTTTTTATTTTTTTTCTGGGGGAAAGGATGAACTTTTAGCTGGTGGCCACATGAAAAGCCACTAGTGTGAAGTGTCTATGTTGCTTATCATTTGAGTAGAAAATGAATCTAATTGGAGAATGCCAACCATTTCTATGCAATGGAGGTTTAGTGTTGCTAGCTAAAGAGTTAGAAATTCAGATTTTTGTTGTAAAAATCAAGAGAGGCCAGAAACTCAGATGTTTGTTGTAAAGTCTCCTGACTTATTTTAACATCAAAAATCCAAACAAAACAGGTCAGTATGCTTAATTTGGTCCATTGGCCACCAGTTTAAGATGTATGACATACATAGGAATTATTCACTGAATCATTAATACAGTGAATCATTAATGCATAATGAATATACATTTATCTGACAAGTTCCAACATATTTATGATTTTCCCTATATTAGTTTAATTCTATGCATAATTTTCTTGAGTTAACTGGCTACAATCCCACTACATGTTAACTAAAGAAGATCCAGCTTTGAATAAGGTAACATTTCTAACATCAAAGATACGGTGTAATGGTGAAAAAAAGTCAGGAGGTAAATGAGGAGTGTTACAATAAAGAAGTATATTCAGGATGAACAAGGGTAAATTGATAGAGGTAATGATGCCAGATGAAGTTGGAAAGACCAGGTAGCAAAGGCCTTATGTGTCATGCGGATGAGGATACCAGCAGCTATCACTACTGAACACAGATAATGCATGAAGTGCTGTGCTTACACTGTAAATACATTACCCAACATAACTCTCACACCAACCAACTCAGGAAGAGACTATCATTATCTCCATTTTATAAGTAAGACATTTGAAGATTGGAGAGGTCAAGTAAACTGTCCAAGGCCATGGCTATGGGGGGCAGAGTCAGAATCTGGGCTCACAGCATTTATCTGACTCCAAAACCCATGCTTTCAGCCAACATGAGTTTGCTAAAAGAATTGAGATTTCAGCCTATAAGTAATGAAAACAAAAGAAGACCTTAGACCTGCATTATTCTATTCTGTTTTCACAAGATTCTGTAATCTAAATAATGAAAAGTATGATAACTTTTATATCTGAAGAAATCAAGAAAGGTTAAGCAATTAAAAGCAAGAGAAACAACGGGCTCCTAGCACCCAAAGAGATCAATCTCCAGCCCAGGACTCATGTTGGTTTTACATGGCTGGCAAATATTACTTTCCAAATACTTGATATGCTTTCAACAACCACACTTCTTCAAATTCAGAAGTTCCAAGAGCCTATTCCCAATTAAATCCTCTCCCCAGTAGAACCCTAGCTATTTCTGGACAAGTGGTTCCTAATTTGTGATGTCAATCTAAGAACTACAAAATGACTACTGTGACAAAGAAGACCAGCTGTCATCAACTTCTCCACAGCCAACTGTGTGTGCTGAACTACAAACTCCATTTGAATGTCAATATGAAATAATGGTACACTAAGACTTTTCTTTTATGCCCTAGTAACCCTTTTTATTCCTTGCAATGGATGTAAAGCATTTAAGCAATCAATTTTCTAGGTTCTAGCCACATTTTATTTATGTCTGATGAAAGTTTGCCCTCTCACCCTCTTAAGGTTTTACTGCAATAAAAATTTAATACCACTTCTATTGTTCAGGTCAAAATTAATAATTAGAAGGGGATTATTATTTATAACAGTGATAAAACATGGTTGGACCTAGAATATGACAAAGATAATTATTTACTCACAGAAGAAAATAGTTGCATAAATGAAGCTCTATTCTGGCCACTTTTGTTCCCCAGATATGCCACAAAACTGATTGTCATCTTAATGCTTTCCAGAATGAAAAAAATACAGCAACTTTCTTCATAAAAAAAAAAGATAACAGCAACCACTTGTTAAGCACTTATATATATGTTACAAGGACCCTGTGAGAAAGCTATACTACCCCAACTTTTTCAGAGGAGAAAACTAAAACTCAGAGAGGTTAAATAATTTTTCCAAGATTAGATAACTAGTAAGTGGAGATCTAGGAATTGAACCCAGAAAAACCTGACTCCTAAGTCCATACAACACTTAGCCCTAAAACACTAGGAAGTCTTAGGCCTTGGAGAGAGAAATAAAGGGAGAACGCAAGAGGTAGTGATAAAAGGAGCTTGAAGTTTATATGAGACTTTATATAGGAAGATCTTGAAGAATGGAGATTATTTAAATAAGCATAAAATGTAGACATGGCAAGAAATCAAATAAAATACAAAGAGAAATTATAGAATGGGAATGATATTTGCAAAATAGACGACATACAGCAAACCAGGAATAGAGGGGAACTTTCTGAAAATTATAAAGAACATCTACAGAAGACCCACAGCTCATTTCATACATATAGGTGAAAATCTGGACACTTTCTCCTTTAAATTAGGTGCAAGATGAGGATGCCTCCTCTCACCACTCCTTTAAGCATTGTACCAGAAGTCCTAGTTTGTGCAATAAGACAAAAAGAGGAAATAAAAAATAAACAAATTATAAATGAAGAAATAAAACTGTATTTACAAATAGCATGATTGTCCATGTAGAAAATAACAAAGAAGCAACAATAACAACAAAATTCCTGGAACTAATAAGCAAGTCCAAATCTTTATCTGTATAAAAGCAATGAATAATTGGCATCTGAAGCTTAAAAAATAATACCATCAAAAATAGCACCCAAAAAATAAAACAAAATACTTATGTATATGTATAAAATCTATATATCAAAAAATATGAAATTCTGATGAAACAAAAACCATCTAAATAAATGGAGAAATACTGTGTTTATGAATTAAAACACATATTGTTAAGATATAAATTCTTCCCAACTTGGCCTGTAGCTTTAAAGCAATCCCAACCAGAATCCCAGCAAGGTATTTCATCTCTATTGAAATACCTCTACAGTATATATGGAAAGGCGAAAGACCTAGAATTGCCACCACAATAACTAAAGAAGAAGAACAGTGTTGGAGGACTTACTATAAAGCCTTAATATAAAGCTATAGAGATCAAGACAATGTGTTATTGCGAAAATAACAGACAATGCAACAGAGAGTACAGAAATAGACACACATAAATATGATCATTTTATTTTTGAGGAAGAAGCAAAGGTAATTCAATGAAAAAAAGGATTGTCTTTTCAATAAATGGTGCTGAAACAATTAGATAATCATACGCTAAAAGAAAAAAAAAAGAACCTAAATTCAGAAGTCATACCTTTAATAAAATTAATTCAACTGGATCCAAGACTTAAATGTAACATTCACAATTATAACACTTCTAGAAGAAAACATAGGAAAATATCTATGTTCTTGGGTTTAATGAGAAATTTCATTTATAACACCAAAAGCACAACCTATGAAAGGAGAAATTCATAAGTTGGACTTTATTAAAATTAAAAACGTGTGCTCTGTGAAAGACACTGTTACGAAATGAAAAACACTGTTACGAAAATGAAAAGACAAGCCACTACTGGGAGAAAAAAAAAATTGCAAATATGTATTTGATAAAGGATTTAAATTCAAAATAAAGAAAGAACACTTAAAAATCAACAATAGGGAAACAGATCAACCAAAAAATGGACAAAAATCTGAACAGACACCTCACCAAAGATTATATACAGATGGCAAATAAATATATGAAAAATTGCTCAGCATAATTTGCCATTAGGAAATCACAAATTAAAACAACAAGCTGCCACTATATCTCTACTAGAATAGTTAAAATCTAAATACTGATGATGCCTATTGCTAGCAAGGATGCAAAACAATATGAACTCTCATTCATTGCTGATGGGTACAACCACTTTGGAAGACAGTTTGGGAGCTTTTTACAAAGTTAAATATGGTCTTACCATATGATCTGATAATTGCACTCCTAGGTATCTACCTAATGGACAACTTATGTCCATGCAAAAACCTGAGCATGAATACTTTTAGAAGTTGTATTTATAATCAGCAAAATCTGGAAGATGGTAAGAAATGCTTCAATAAATGAATGGATAAGCAAACTGCAATATATCCACATAATGGAATATTATTGAGCAATACAAAAGAGCTATAAACCCATGAAAAGACATGTATTGATCTTATATACACATAGCTAAGTGAAAGATACCAGTCTGAGAAGACTACTTACTCTATGATTCCAATTATGTTACATTCTGTAAAAGACACAAGTAGTGAGAAGATAAAATGATCAGTGGTTAGGGGTCTCATACAAGTGAAACACCAGAGGTATTCTAGATCATTGAAACTATCCTACGTATTACTGAAATGGCAGATACATGAGAGTTGGTCCAAACCTTTACAGCACAAAGGGTAAGCCTTAAGGTATGAAAATTTAAAAATATAATTTAGGAGGTCAAAGATACCAGGATAGCCTGCAGAATGTGACAAAGCAGTCTAATTGTATTAAAAAATATATGAAACAACTTCATAGAAAGGAGTGGGGACAAAAGGTGCTAACCCAAATAACTTCAGAAGTGAGTGGAATCTGTAAGACTAAAGGCAAAAAAATTGTCATAAATATTGAACGCTTGTTGATAAAGTTGTTTCCCCTGCAAGTATGGGTTACCAATTCTGATATCACATATATAATGCAACAAATTTAAAAATGAATGACAGCTAAGGAAAGCCAGTTTTTCTCATGGTTGGAGTTGGAGATTACAGATGAGCAAGAGGAAGAGGCTTGAATTATACAGGTAGTAATAAATTAGCATTGTGGATGTTAGTACAAACTCATGTTGAGCACAATATAGACAGATGGTTGCATTTGGAAAAATATATTCATATATGTATATATAGATACATTTCCTTGTTCTATCAGTTGAGGTGACCTTGAGCAATGATACTCCCATAGCAGCAGGCATATCTAGGGTCCAAATGTTTGTTTGTTTGTTTGTTTGTTTTTGTTTTCTAATACAGTATCCAATAAGAGGAACTAGGGCTCCTTGGAGAAGTGGCTGATTCTAGAACTGGTACAGAAAATATGAAAGTTGAGCCTGGAGTATCTTGTAGCCCCAGAAAGCTAAGGAAGTGCTCAAAAACAAAACAAAACAAAAAAAGGTGCAATTATGTCAAATGGGCACAGGAGGCAACTGAAAAAACTTCTTCTAGTTAATAAGTGGGGTGAAGGGGGAACACTAAAGTAACGTAATATCAATTTAGAACCCAAAATATAAAATTAACATCCACTGGTCTACAGCACTTATTGACAAAAATAAGTGATTGAAGAAATACATAAATAGGGGAGAAGAGACCAAACAATCTCGCTGACAGAAGAATTACAAATAATTTACATAGACATTAGACCCTCAAAAAGAAGCTGAACATAACTCTCCATTCTTTAAGTGTGTGCGCTACACACAATAACTTTCTTCCAGAGTACAGTGTGAAAAAAGGGTTAGTGGAGAAGAGTAACTTACAATGGAGAATCATAACAAACACTACCTCAGCCACGTGATTAAGATCATCACCAATGATGGTAAGTCATGTTGATAGAATGTATCTTCAATTTGATACAATTAAAATAGAACTTCCCATAACCCCAGTCCAATACGTGAAAAAAATCAGACAAATCCCAATTTAGGGATATTCTACAAAATACCTGATTAGTCTTCCTCAAAACCATCAAGGCCATCAAAAAACAAAGAAAGTCTGAGAAATTGTCACAGCATGAAGGAGACTAAAGACACAGAATATGTAACATGATCTCCTGTATGGTACTCAGGAACAGAAAAAGGACATTAGGAAAAAAAACAAAAACAAAAACCTAAGGATATTATTTGAAAAAAATATGGGCTTTAGTTAACAATAATGTATCATACTGGTTCATTAATTGTGACAAGTATACCATAATAATATGAGGTGTTAAAAATAGGAAAAACTATACAGAGGGTATTGTTCTCTAAATCTAAAACTGTGTTAAAATTAACATGTTTTTTTTTTAAATTACACATAAACGATTACTAACTCTAAAATATAAAATACTACAAATTGAAAAGAAAAAAACAACTCAAAGAGAGGGAAACACTATTAACAGGATATCTACAAGAGAGAAAATCCAAATGACCATAAAATTTAACCAATAAACCAAAAGAAGACACTGACCTTATCTAATAAAAATTAAAACATGATACTCTTTTATAACCATCAGTTTGGCCTACAATTAAATGAGTAAAAACACCCAGTGTTTACAAGCATGCAGAAAAATGGACACTCTCCTACATCTTGACTGAGTGTGATTGCTATGACCTTTTACAAAGTATGAATAATATCTATCACGATAAGAAACAAACATACATCGTTACCTAGCAATTGTACTTTCCCAATTTATCCTACAGCAATAAAAGCACCACAATGAAAAGACACACACATTGTTACATTGTAATGTTGTAAAAAAACATTTTTAGTGGTGAAAAATTAGAAACAAACTTAATGTCCATCAATAGGGTAATGGTTAAATAAATTATGGTATATAGAGACTGTAAAATACTATGTAGTTATGAAAAAGAAAAAATGTCTATTAACCTAGAGAGATGCTATGAAGTTATTTTAAGTGACAAAAGAAATTGTAGAGTAATATGTACAGTGTGATAGTATTTTTAAAATCTTTTCTATGTGCCTCTAAGTTTAAATATTTTTGGAAGCCTGCACATCTGGTTGTTAACATCAGTTATCACAGGAGAATGGAATGCAGCTGTAAATTTAATATCTTGTTATTACACACACACACACACAAATAAAATAAAATAAAACCTCAAGCATGATTGCCATATGTTACATTTAGCTGTGGGATGTTCAGGAAAAATGAATGGGAGAGCTGCAGCAATTGACTTACATGATCGCTGTTTAGCAGCATTTCTGTAACACAGTAAAATGAGAAGATATTCTCCTTGGGACCACAGTAACCTACTTTTTACATTAAGAGAAAAAGCACCAAGGTGTTTATTTTTATCAGTGACCTACATGAAAGAAATGAGCCCAGGAAGTCTGTATTTGCTCTCATATAGGTGAGACTGCTAACTTCCTAGAAGTTGGGGAAGAGTTCACATCAACTTGTGATAATTCAGAAAAATAGTATTTTAGAAAATAAATGAAGTCCCACAAACATAAGTATCAAATCACACACAGGGAGGACCCAAAACAAGAATTTCAATTCAGTTGATGTTGGCAACCATGGGACATGGCTGAAGCCAGTTCAATCAGCAAGAGTAGCAGGGTACAGCAAAAAGACACAAACCCAATTGGATAAGTCTAGAAAGAAAAAGCCAGAAAAGGGAAAATGTAGTAGAACATTTCAAAACTGTTCAATTTCTTCTACACACAACACAGCCAAAGCTTTATTCAGCCACACAAAGGAAAGATGGTATCTGAAGCTACTCAAGCCTATCTTAAATGTATGGCTATACTTGTAATCAAACACTGTTTGACACAGCAGTGTCAATGAGTATGTTTTGACAGAAGGGAGGGAGGGAAAGAGGGAAGCAATTAAAAGTAAAGTTATAAAAGATAATGTTGAAACCCTGAACTAGGGAAATAGCCATTTTTTATTTTAAAAAGTTTATTGATACATAGAAATGACATGTATTTATGGGGTACATGTGATATTTTGATACATTCATACAAGGTATAATGATCAAATTAGGGTAACTGAGGTATCCATCACCTCAAATATTTGTCATTTCTTTGTGTTGAGGACATTTCAAATCTTTTCTTCTAGGTGTTTTTAAAAATACAATAAATTACTGATAACTATAGTCACCTTACTGTGCTATCAAACACTCCAGCTTATTCCTTCTATCTATACTTTTGTACCCACTAAACAACCTCTCTTCATTCTCACCCCCCATTTATTTTTCCCAACCTCTGATAACCACAATTCTACTCTCTACCTCTATGAGATCAACTGTTTTGACTCCCACATATGAGTGAGAATGTGTGATAAGGAATAACTCATCTTTAATTTGAAAGACTGTGATATAGAAAGGCAGACCTTTTTGAGTCTTCATGGACCGAGAGAACAGACAGAAGGAAAATTATATAAATATCTGTACCCAACCTGGTTAGCACAGTCTTGCAAATTGAAGGAAAAGATGTCCCCAACTGTAGTAAACCTGTAGAATGGGTTTTATGAGCAAGCTTGAAGTATATCCCCTGGACTTTATAGTAAGTTCTCTAGACATATGAATACAGACAAGATGCTAAAAGGAACAGGTACAAAGGAATCCACATGCCAGATAAGGATATCAGTGTATTTCAGATTAGAACTTCAGAAATATTAAGAAGACAGGCAAGAGTCAGGCCTCAGAAGTGGCAAAATTACAGTGCTTTCCTTTGTAACCATGGCTGTCACATGAAGGGCGCATCTTTACTCCAAAGATGTCAGGAAGAAACAAAGCGTTTTAAAAGGTTTACTTACACACAAGGCATTTGCTGAAGCAAAAGAATAAAGTAGAAAAGAATAATATTCTGTGACAGAACAAAAATTAACTTTAAGAGATTAGCAAATGTATCCACTCTGGCTTAAAGATCACTTTTGGTTCTTGTCATAGACCCCTCAAAATGCTTTGAAAAAAAACAACAAAAACATCAAACACAAAAACACACACCAAAATTAGTTTTTCCCTAGAAACGTTAAGTCTCCCTCAATGAGGTAATTTTGAGAGAAAAAGGATGTGGGGACAAGGCAGAATAATGGAAGGAGTGCTGGAACAAAAGTGAGAAACCTTCGGTTCTAGTCTTGGCTCTGCCCCTGATTCACTGTGACACCCTGGGGTTTTCTATAACAGTCTTTACGACATGAGAGGGGTGAAGTATCCCGTTCCAATACTTGAAGTGCTATCACTGAAATGTGTTTCATTTTGCTTTAAATGGAAATTTACTTGTTCTTATGGTTCTGAGTTTGAGCCAGTTTCCCATATTTTGCTTCTGAAAATAACGCTATAATAAAATCTTCATTACAAATTTTTGTAATATATTAAATTCTTACCTGGAACTGCAATGGTCTAGGCAAGTGTTTATAAACTTGTTTTACAATGTGCTTTGATCAACAGGCTGGTTACACAGAAGACTGACGTACAAAATAGCAAAGGGGGCCTGCATTGGTGAAGATAAGAGAAGCCATGGTATGGAGAACAAGAACAAGGGCTACAAAAAGTCAAGTTCTGCCCACTCAACTTCCCCACTGTGTTTTCCAAGAGGCTTCTGTGGGCTGCTACTGAAGCCCTAAGACTCCTAAGATTAACAGTGCAAGTCAAGGTTCTGTGAGAGGTTTTACCCCAAACAAGTGGGCACACACATTTGGCAACAAAGGTTGAGGAACACAACTCTGTTTAAACCACTGTAAAACCTCTGTTTCTGCAGTGAGGGAACTAACACCATTTGGCCTTCAGTTGGTAACAATTAATCACAAATGTATATAAAGGACTGAAAAGGCAGCTACAGTGGTGTGTTACAGTTTTCCAGGTTACCCAAAATGTGCTCATGTGCATTTTTTGTTTCGAGAATTATCAAAATGAAAATACAAACATAAAACCAAAACTGTGTGGAAACTGCAGACCCACAAGAATATGCCTTTCACCCTAACCCCTTTTTGATTAAAACTGATTTCAGGAAGGGCAATGCAATCTCCGTTTTCTTTCTTAGACGTCTTTAAGATATATGTTAAATCTGTGGAAAGTCGCTTTACTGAATAACTGGCACAGACTTCAATGATAAATACATCAAGAATCTGAGCTTCAGCCCAATCTGTGCCCCTACTGGGATTCAGCTGCTCCTGGGCCTTTAGGGCGACCCAAGGGATTGCTCCCACCCACAGCCCACCTGAGGCCTGTTTGTGTGAGTCAATTTGTAAGAAGTCTGGTGCGGAAGCAAGAAAGGGCTATACGAAAGTCAAAATATGGGGTAGCAAGCCCTGTAGATTTCTCTAAGCCACAAGGAGAGAGAGGTGGTAGGCCAGTGGTTCCTAAATGCACAGGAGAACATCTAAATAAAGAAGTCTCTCACTCAGTCAATATTTACGGAGTGCTTACTATACATTCCATGTGTTGTTCCAGGGAGTGGCAATACAGCAGTGAAAGAGTCAAGGTTTTCTGCCTCTGGTAGGAAGGAGAATAGGACATAAATAAGTTGTAAATCTTAACAAGTGCTATGAAGGAAATAAAGAAGGCATGTGGTAAGTGGGGACAACTTTGAATAAAATATAAAGGGAAGACCTCCACAAGGAGGGACATGGGAGATGATGAGAAAAGATGAGAAAATGGAATGAGAAGGAGAAAGACAGACATGTCTAGGAAATAGCAAGAATACAAGTCTTATGGCAGGAGAAAGCTTGGCACCTATGGGGACCAGAAAGCCTGCAGTGTAGTGGGAGCCTATTGAGAGCGGGTGGTAGAGCAGGACAGGCCAGGTTCCCTCCCACGCCACAGGGTTTGCATTCAATCCTCAAAGCTATGGGAACCCACAGGATGACTTTAAACAAATAATTTATTTTACTTACTGCTTTAAAATATCACTCTGCTGTGAAAGGATGGAGTATACAAAGCAAGAGTGTGTAAAGGGAAAATAGAATTATCTTGCAGTCTGCCAGGAAGAAAATGATGGTGTCTGGGACCAGGGTGGCAGTGAGAATGAGACAAGTAAATAGTTTCAAAGTTTATTTTGGAAATAGAATTGCTGATGAGTTGGTTACAGGAGGTAACGGAAAAGGCAAAATCAAGAATGACTCCTAGGTTTTAGCTTAAGTAATTGGATGTGCGGTGATGGTTTAGGTAAGGGGTAAGGGAGAAGTTAGCACAATCCTAGGAGAATAATATGAGATGTTGACTAGTATTACCCAAACATTAGCTGGAGATTTCCTAACTCTTAAGACCTAGGTAGGACAACCTTGAGATCTCAGATCTATAGTCTGGGAAGGAGTAAATTCCAAGATTTCTCTTTTTTCCCAAGGGCTTAGGATCTCATCATTGTCTTGTGTTTCTGCCTTCTGTGTCCTCACCTCCAATCTCCATTCATCCCTCTCAGCCTTTTCCCTATTTTCTTTTTCTTTTTTTATTTTAAAAATGTGTGTATGAAGCCAGACATAGTGGCTCATGCCTGTAATCCCAGCACTTTGGGAGGGCGAGGCGGGCGGATCATGAGGTCAAGAGATCAAGACCATCCTGGCCAACCAAAATAGTGAAACCCTGTCTCTACTAAAAATACAAAAATCAGCTGGGAGTAGTGGCACACACCTGTCGTCCCAGCTACTCGGGAGGCTGAGGCAGGAGAATCGCTTGAACCTGGGAGGCAGAGGTTGCGGTGAGTCAAGATCACGCCACTGCACTCCAGCCTGGGTGACAGCAAGACTACGTCTCAAAAAAAAAAAAAAAAGTGTGTGTGTTTTCTTACCTGGTCTAGATTTTATATCTGGTCTAGATTGTATCTGACTTTTAACAAAAATATTTATCATACACCTGTAATAGGCCAGAATTCTATTTGCTAAGGATAGAGAAGAGTGCAAAATGGACATGGTCTCTATCGCCAGGTAGCTCAAGGGTCTCAAGGTCTTTGATTTATCATTTCAGCTGCAAGAGAAACCAATATACTTGAGTTAGCCTGGATCTCCTGTAAGCCTTTTAAAAAATAAATAAAACATAATGAAAGGTCTAATTGAAGCTCTATCAGTGGCCCTATTTTCATAGCTTTTCAAGTGAAGTCTCATATTAAATGAAATAACTCATCTTAAGGTGTTCTGTACATGATCTTGTGCAATGTAGGCACTGAGGGAGCAGCATTCATCCCACCCGTTTTTGAGGGATCCATTTAAACCAAGTTTTACTGTCCTTCTGAACTGGGATTCTGCAAGATAATCAAGCTCTAATGTCCAGAGGCATCAGTTAATGGAGTGAATTAATTTCACTTCTATGCATCCAGAAGTGTACTACCTATATACTACTCTCAGGAGACAAGAAAACAACTATTGAAGTCGTTTTCAGTAGCGCTTGCTTCTCTCATGCGAAACTCAGCTGAAGTTGAGAAAGGTTGGAGGATAGTGTCGCTTTCACCTTCTATTTTAAAAAAGCAAGGTTAAATTGAGGGGAAAATCAAATTTGGTAAAGGCACAGACCCTAGAACAACAGTAAAAAAAATAAACCAGAAGCCAAAAGGACTCCAGAGAACTAAGGAAGCAAAGAGAAAAAGTTAGATTCACTGAAGGTGAGTGCTCTAAGCAAAACATAACTGTGCAGAGTCCAGGGCCGAGGAAACATCAATCAGACTAAAATCAACTACAGTGCAGTTAAAACCAAAACAAATGCCCCTGTTCACAGAAAGAGACAGACCAGAAAAGTTTAGGAAATATTATGCTTCTGTGTACTCCTCAGAGGGCTTCAAAACATTTGATACAACCTGCTAAATGCTCAAATACCCTGCGATGTTCTAATTACACAAAGGGAACAGGGCACACCACTAAAAATCTCAAGACTGAGAAGTTATCCAGATGAGAAAGCTTTATGTCAGAAGTTAATTTGAAATTCCAAAAAGTGCTTAAAATCATTTATTTTAATTACTCAGTGTCTCTTTCCCAGACAGGAAATTACCTAACTCAAGGACATAGAAACTCATCATGGTTTTATTCAAAGCTGACAAAGACACAACAAAAATTAATCTGTAGAGCCTCGTTAATACTGAAGTTAACATGTAAATGCCTACATCCATATAGTTCAATTGCATGAGCCACACGTGCAATAATTCATACCATATAATTTATATCATATATGAATTATAATTCATAATTCATAATACCATCTAATTCATATCATTACCAACAGGGTTTATCACAAATTGACTTTAAGCAAGTGATATAAAAAGTAGATTTATATTTAATGCACTGTTGTAAGTTGCACCAATTGCCAGTGTTAACACTGGCAGCATTTGATGCCAAAAAGGCTTTTAAATGCTTGGAAGGAGAATGCTTTCCAAAACCGTTAGGAAAAATTGTTTTAAAGGAAATTGGGAACAAAAAGAGAGAGAAGAAAAATGTTTTTCTCTTGTAATTTAATATTCTGTAGAGAAACCATAAAGCATACTCTAAAGAAAGTATATTTGGACTTCTCAATCAAGGACAGAAGAAAACAAGGTGCTCTTCCCTCGTCTCTTCTTCACGATTCATCAGTACAACTAGGAGGTGTGGCTGGGGTGAAGTACTCAGCTTTCAGACACAGCAAGTGGTAACACTTGAGGATATTAGCTCATTTTCAGATGAATTTACATTCATTTTTAAAATGAACACCACCTGTCTGAATTGTCAGGTAGATTTTTAAAATGAAATACAGTGAACAACAATAACAATGAAAGTTGATCCCTAAGACTATCTTTCTTCACACAACCAATTACTGAATTTCACAATTTCACAAAATTTGTAATTTGCAATGATCCATCTAATAATCTCCTCTGGCCACTCTCTACCATTTAAAATAAATTCAGGTAAAATTATCAGATATGATTGCAAATAAAGGTACCTATTATGCTCTCCTTGATCTGTAACTTGACTTTTGATAATAATGCTAAGTTATTCCAACATATTTTAAAGTCCTTGGACATTGAGCTTGTTCAAATACCATTGCCAACGAAGATTTGGATCGCCCACATACTTATGCCCCTAACATATGAAAGTCATAAGTCAATAAGCCTTCAAAACATGGAGGACCTATTTACTTATCCTTTTTCAAGTAATTATAAATAGTAGAGGCTAGAGCCCAAGTTCTGGGTCCCATTGAATTCAAAATATGACTTTCTAATTTCTAAGGTCATAATTTTATGAACTTAACCACTTTATACCTTAATTTTCTCACCTAAAAAGGAAAATAATATCTTCTGCATAGTGCCATTACAGAGATTAAAAAAGATGATTTATACAGTGTTTTGTACTCAGTGTTTTTGTATCGTTTGTGGTACATGGAGATAAACAAATAACTATAATTATTGTGAAGAAATTATGGATTTTGGGAAGCCATATTTTGAATACTTACAAATACAACAGCTACCTTGGTTTTAGGAACTATTTAAGGTAGCTTACAAAGATATTTAAAATACAAAGTCACTAAGTCAAAATGTCAAAAACTAAGTCAAAACTAAAAAGAAAAAGGGAAAAAAAAAGATGAGGTTTAAAAAAACGCAAAATATCAGGAAAGATGAGCTTTATCCCTTACATATAGTATGAGTCTTAAGATGTAATAATGACTCAGGAAAATAAATCAATAATCAACTGATACTAAAGCAAGACAGGAATTTTTCCCGAGAGTTATTCAAAAGAGGACAACGAATGGAACAAAAACATCAACAATACCCTTATAAAAGATAAATTTCACAATCTATTTCTCGATATAGTTTCTGCGCAAATTGCAGCTACACATTTTCTTCAGAAGTCCCATACTGAGCAACCACAAGCACTTTTTGAATCTGAGAAATTATTAATATACCTGTTTGTGCTGAGTTTGTAAAGGAATTCCCAAAGGAACTTTTCCTGCATGAAGCAGAAATCTACAATTGTTACCCCATCAAACAAGCACACACACTCTGTACTGATTCTTTTAAAAGAGGGTCTTCATGGAGAAAGGAGAAAGCAGGTAATTTTTGAATGAATGCAGAACATTTCTGCAAAGAAAGCAAGAATCATACTAGAGGTCATAAGTGTAAGGACTCTGTAGAATTTAAGCTTTAACACCTCCTCATGCTTGTTAAACTCTGTTTTCTCTTAGTAATCAATGTCAAAACCCTGAAAATGAAAGGGACAACAAATTAGAAATATTGCATTCCACACCACTGCCGGTTTGGAAAGGAAGAAAGGGAAGAGAGGGGAAGTCTGTGGGAGCAGACTGAAGTAGTCCCTGTGCCAGATATGTCCTGGAAAAGTTGAGCAGATGTCTAAAAAAAAGATACAGAAATATCTCATACAAAGAGAAGAATAATAATATCTGACTGTTATTGAATGCTGAGCCCTTTAAGCTGAGTGTATCATTTTAAGTTTACAACAACCTTATGAGGATAGCACTATAATTATACCCTTTATGCAAATAGGAAAACAAACACAAAAATGTTAAATCATTTACTAGCATTTCCACAGGGTTTGCAAATACTAGAGCCAGGATTCAAAGTCAAGCAGGCAAACTCCAAAGCCCTTTTACATTGCTGCACATTAGATGAAAAATCCACTCACACATCTGATCCAATGTCTCACTATCCGAGTTAGCTTTGAACTTTAAAGAGCTAACCTTTAGATGCCTGCTCCATCACTGAGAAAAATTATTGAGGTCACTGTAGATAAGAAGTTACAGTTATTCATATCTACTCATGAAATGTGACATTTATGGAGTTCCTAATCACTGGGCCAGCGACCCAACATTCACTCTTTAAATTTACGGGGACTTTAGACACCATTTAAAATGTTAAGCAAAAACCTATCACCAACTTAAGGCATACACTCCATGACTGCTTTGCTCTCAAAGGCTGCAGAATCTTCCTAAATAACAGGCTTAGAATAATCTACATAGAATGAGTGTGTCATTTGGTAAGGTATGGGCAGTTATGATATACATAAACTGTTCTTGTGGGTTAAGATATCTTTGTCCCAACCAAGTGGTAAAATTTTGTTCTAAGAATGGGGCTACTCTTTTAAAAATTTAATCAAGGGAGAAAAGAAGATAACCATATAAGACTAGTCATTAAAGTCTACCACTGTCCTATTCAAATATCAAAGGCAGGGTAAACAAGATGGACATAAAATAGTATTGAGATAACTTTCTCATTATCTTCAACACACATTATTGTGCAATAGTTGCTATAACCCTCAGTTCTGTAAAAAAATTTCATTGTTTTGTTACTGCTCTTACTAACTTATCTAACATTTATATGAGAACAATGTTTAAAGTGTTGGTCATCACTATTAAGAAATACAGGTACAGACTACTTTCAATTTGCTTATTAGGTAAATAACTATGTAAGAAGCTCATCCTAGGACTGTAACAGGCACATCCTACAGCATAGGAATTAACGAAAGGAAAATGGAACAAAGTAAGGTCCCTGTCCATTAAAGGCTGATACATTAAGATGAAAAAAATTGGAAGTTATAATGAATTACAATTAAATCTGAGTCAACCATATAGTTGGATGTGTTTCAAGATTTTTAAAATCAGAGAGTATAAAAAGGAAGAATAAAAATGTTTGAAATGTTTAGGTTAGATCACTTAGAGAAAAATAAGTATAATAGAATTCAACTGTCTTAATAAAAGTTTCTGAAGGCATTAATAAACTCTGTCTTAGAGCTGGGCATGGTGGCATGGACCTGCAGTCTCAGCTATTCAGGAGGCTGAGGCGGGAGGATTCCTGGAGCCCAGGAGTTTGGGGCTGCAGTGCACCATGATCTCACCTACAGATAGCCACTGTGCTCCAGCTTGGGCAACACAGCCAGACCCCATCACTGAAAGAAGATAAAATAAAACAAACAAACAAAAATCCAAGCTCTATCTCTGCAATAAAATTTAGGAAATGAAAGTTTGATGTGAGCAAATGTAAGGACAACCTTAATGATTGGGATGATTACATTTTGGTGAAAAAACACGACTTTTCCAGATCTAAAATCTGAAACATCAGTCAATTAAATATTGACCATCTTTTTGACAGAACCAACTGCAAAAATTGTGTATGGAAAGAAGAGGTAACTGAATAGACCTTCAGGCCTTGTGACGCTAAAAAGAGAATGAGAAAGACCGTAAGACAGGCAAAGCAGGGGGGGAAAAATCTAAGCAATTTTAAGGAATGATAGGCCATTTCTTTCTAATATGTTTGTAGACCTTAAATAAGTGTTTTAATATAATGGTTTTCATTTAAAATCTGCTCTCAATTCTCCCACTCGGGAGTTGAACAATAGGTGCATTAATGTAATTGAGAAGGTATTTCTATCTTGTTGAATTTGCTGTTAAAACTATTTTGCAATGTGGGTACATACCAATCTTCAGGTGTACCTGGTAAAAAGCCAAACTTGGAATGAACCAGCAAGTGTTCTGCTAATCTATCAAGTAAACAGTCCTGAAGTAGATAGCCCTGAGTTGACTTTTCCATCAGGCCGAACTTCAATTTTGAAAATAGCTACTTAAAATAAAGCCTTAAAATGTATGCCAATAATGTAAAGGTATCAGAAGCCTTATTTCTGAGTTCCACATCATGATTTTGTTTTAACCCTGTCAATCAACAAGCCTTTAGGAAGACAATTTTTTATTAGACAATAATAATATGTTCATTATGCCCATCATATGATTAGTAAAAAATGAAGAACTGGCCTAGGTGTCAGAGTAAACAATTATGAAAAACAATCACTTAAACTTTTGGTTTCCATGCCTCCTAATTTCACAGAGATGTGGTAAGAACATGATAAAATAATGGATATAAGTGTTTCTCTTAAAGTCATTCAAATTCAAGAAACTATTATTATAAGCCTAATATGTGTATCCTAAGAACCTCTCAATGGCATAATAATGAGAATAGAACATATTAAAGAGATCATCGATGCATTTCTATAGGTCAAAAAACTAGATCACAATAAAACAACAACAACGGCCATCCCAGTAGTTCAGTTAATTCACATTAAGCATGTATAGAGTGCCTACTACATCCTGAACATTGTGGAGATATTTCCTGTGGTCTGGGGAGAGAAAAATTAATAAGAATGGTACTCAATATTTGGAGCTTAGAGTTGTTCCACTGACTATAAATGCAGATTATCTGGTAAATAATGAAAATGATCATACTGTATGAGCTGGACAGTTACTTTATTTGACTTCATAAAGCAGACATAACATAAAAATATGAAACTGATGCTATCATCTGAATATCCATTAAACATCCACATAACAAATTTCACTTCTAAAAATACATCAGCTTGAATAAAACAAAAAGCAAACCCAAAACAAAATAAAACAGTAAACTCTTGCTTTGAGTTCTTAGATAATTATCTTATTTCTTCAACTGATATGTGCACATGAAGTTTAAGAGTCAACTCTTTACCCCCTTGGACACTTGGATGCAACAGAACCACCTCCAGCCCAAAGTGGTTATGATTTGAATAGCAGGTCTCAGACAAGTTGGACTCTACCTTAACTGGAATTTATCTAACTCAAATATTGCCAGTGTCATTTACTATTTTTATTGAATAGAAAAAAGGCTCAAAATAAACTTGGACTATACTCTTGGGGGTTGGGAATTCACAAATTCAAGGAAGAAACTTTTGGTTCCAGAGTTGAGTTATAAAGGAAAAAAAGTATCTCAGCATCTCAAAAATTGCTCAGAAAGGAAAAGTTATCTTTGCATTATAAAGAAGTTCAACACAAGAAGTAGTCTCTCCAGTGTACAGCAAAATTTTTACTCTACTTCTGATAGGAAGAACACAAATGCGTGTTTGAAGCTAAAAAAGATAGTTTCTCAAAACTTGTATTTTTGCCTTTGTGATTTTTTTCCTAACTAAATTGAAACTGACCAATGAGATTTTGAAAGAACTCCATTGTTCAACAGTATCCTATAATCATAGAAGTAGTTCTCACTAATCACTGAAATAGCTTAAATAATTAGAAATTACAATTAATACCACTTGAAGCCCTGCCAACCTAAAAGACACAATTTTGCAGTGGAAAAAGAAAATTAGAATGCTTAATTGCAAAAGGAAGAAAAGAAATATTCTGACTGAAAGAATGAACTAAATTTGGATTAAAATTATATTTTTTTGTCACAATACCACAATCATTTGTTTCAATCAAGAGCAGGGGTGGGTAGGGGGTGGGTGGAGAAAAGGAGAGAGGGATCAAAACACCTTGCTTAGTAATAGTCCCTTCCTATGTCTCTTTCCGTCCCAGGAGTGTCCCTAGGAACACTGCATTGCCAGCCCATTTCTCACTGACCCAGCAAGCACACACAAATTTTCCTATCCTGGAAATCTTTACCTCTAAGAGAACTAATAACATGATCCCATTGCACTTACACTTCAATTGAACTTGCAAATGAAAATTGCAGACTAGGATGATCAATTGTATTTCTTGGCTTGATTCAACTTCAGAGCCTCACCGCCAAAACGCTGACTGTGTAAACTCACTGAAACTAATCTGAGCCTTTCTTTAAGCAAGTTCTATCCTGATCAGGTTAATTTTATTTATTTATTTTTTTCATCAAAATGAATGCAAGCTCAAATACTGGGTGGAATTAGCCCCTATGATTATTACAAAACACTTATCAACCAGAGTGAAACTATGAAAGGATTAGATCCTGAAGACTGTCCTCTTTAATAGTCCTAGCAGCCAGGGACAACAATGAAAACAAAATTTATTATGTGCCTATTCTGTGCCATGCGCTGTGCTTGATCTTAAGAATATAAGTCAAATAAAACAAAAGTGCTCCCCCAAAGCCACATCATTTATTCAACAAATTAATGTGCCAAGCACTATTTTATATGCTGAGGCTAACATCATGAACACTATGCCCTTTTGAAGCTTGCATTCCAGTGGGCGTAAGCAGGCACTTTTTAAAAAATCAATAAGAAAATAATGTGGTATTTTAGATGGTGATAAAAGTCTATAAAATAAAATTTAAAATAAGCTGGGAAATGGGTAGACAATGCCAATAGTGGGAGAGTCTTGACTTTTTAAAGAAGGCGGCCAGGAAAGTTCTCACCAAGTAATGTGGTATTGAAACATGAGTGAATATCACCTTTGATATGAAGGTGGAGGTGAGGAAGCAAGCCAAAGTGGCTATCTGGAGAAAAAGTAATTGAGGCAGAGGCAAAAGCCAGTGAAAATGGCTTGGGCCTGGAAGGAGGACCAGCAAGAAGATCGGTATAGCAAGGAAAGAGAAAGAGATAAGGTCACAAAAGTTTTTATATATATATATACATATATATATATATACACATATATATATAATATACATATAAAAGTGGTTGGCATGTTAATATATATTATATATGTGTATATATATATTATATATATAAGGTATGTATACTATAGATATACATATGCTTTGATCAGTGAGGAGGCTATTACGATACTCCAGGCAAGAGATGATGGGGAAGGGACAAGGGTGATAGCAGGGCGACAGGGTCAGAGCCTGAACATGTAAGTTAGAGTTCTCTGATTATATGCAACAGAGAACCATTCTACCAAAAGAAAAAACCCCACAGAATACTGGTGAATCTCATGAAACTGACAGGGAATATAGAAAACCAGACTTGGAAACAGGATAGGAGCAAGGCCAGGGATTACTTACAGGGCAATATCTCTGGAATGCATAAGCTCCAACTGTTGCTTCCAGCTTTGCACCATTCCACTCAAGATTCAATTAACCAGGAAAATCCAGCTTTCCAAGCTTAGGCCACATGCCTATTTCTTGGCTCATACCCAACAGTAGAAGGTGAGAATCAAGGGCTTCTCCAGCAGGAGTCCAAGGCAGTTTGATTCATTAGCCCCAGTTCCTCAGGACTGCCCTCAGTGGGAGAGAGAGAACACCCCAAAAGGAAACGTGGATGCTAATAGGACGGAAGAATGATGCTAAGAAGCCTAGACTAGGAAGTTATTTATGTTCGTTAAATACTATTTGCTATCTAGTGGATAAAGGCAGAATTATAAGTGAAAGACATCTCAAAATAAAATTGTTTCACAAATTGACCCATACTTTTCAGTAAAAAGATACTGGTGATGTCCAGTTGTCATTTTACCCTCTCTCAATATAAACATAATCCTGGTTCTTACCAGACTTTCGTGGAGATTATTTCATTGCTAAGTGGTCACACAAAGTTTTTGCTTGAAAGGCCTTAAATCTCTAGATATGCCATTTTGAAAAATATTTAATTTGCTTTTTAGGCCTGCATAATACATAAAACATATCTGCTACACCTTCCTCTCAGAAGAATCAAAGGAAGTATATTTTAACTGATTCATAGATGAATAACCTTGCGACATTCTGACTATAAACAGCCGAATAAAGGTTCAAATATGTCATCTTAAATCATTCTTTTCACTTTCTTTAGATAGTTTATTTCCTTTGAACAGAAAATATATGTGTGAAAACATAATAGTCACTCATTCTTTTAGTAACAGAATATGCAAACCCACCAGCTCATATCTCCAGGGTACAAGCTGGTGATGTGAGCCTCAGATCTTCCAAAAAATTGACTGATCTGATCTAGTCAATTTTGCCACTTAGGAATGCACATCTAGAGATGCCAGGTCTTCCCATTTTTTAAAAGAAGCTGGGATTCCAGACATTTTTAATGTGAAACCTGTAGATTTTAAATGCTGGAAACTTTGGGGTTTGGGTTGTTTTTGTTTTTACTTCTGTTTTAATATTTGAACACCATGCTGAAAATTTTAAAACATTTTTTCAACTCTGTATAAGTCAAATAAAACACCTAAGTGTGACCTCTCTGGTCTCCATTCCAAATACCTTCAAGGTGTCATCAGACCTCAATAGAGATCCCTAGACTTCTTTCGACTATTTCCAATAATAACAACACAATCTTTTTTTCCCCTCATGGGAACCAGATTAAGTCTATGGCAAAGACATGTGATTCTCTGATAATTCCCATTATACTCCAACTGCAAGCACAAAATGATGTATGCATTTAAAGCAATTTTAAAATGACATTTTCCAGTGAAGATACGGAAGTACCCTGGCTTGCTGCTGACTGTATAATGTCCAGTACCACAAAGGGAGTGTTGTGAAACTAGTTAGGGTGAGACCGCCTTGCTGATTGGAATAGCCCATGAGAAACACATGAACTTACCTAAAAGAGTCACTTAAGCAATGAAGTAACTGACGCTAAGAAAAAAAAAAAAAAAGTATGCTGAAACAGTACCTCAGGGGAAAAAGCCACAATTAGAAAGAAGGCTGTTGTTAATTTCCGCAGCCCCAACCTTCTTCCTCAGCCTGCCTTCCTAGTTCTTTTACATGAATTGGCTTCTTTAAGTCAACTGAACACCATGAACACCAGGCCATGAACACAATGGACCGAAGAAAAAAAAGCAAATTTCCAAAAGCAGTTGAGAAGAAATTTTTATGGAATGTGCTCAGAGAATTGGTTAGTCAGTAGACGTTTATGTAAATATTTTTAAAGGTATTTATAAGTGACCTAATCCAGACAACAAGGCTTTCTTTTGCATTTTTTGCTCAGCACAGTGGAAGCTTTATTCACAAACTCTATGTGAAAGAAACATATTTTTCCATCTCGTGGCTAAGTATCTGTAGAATCATTTCCTTTCTACAATGCAAACTTGGCCCATGGCTTATCCACCTACTCAGGTGAATGGCAAACCACAATCGGGAGAGGGAACAATGGGGCACTGCCCTGAGAAAGTGCTTTTTGCCTTCTCAAAACATTCACAAACATTAACCAATTGATTGGTAGGTGAAGTTGGCCTTACAAAAAAAAAAAGAGAGAGAGAGAGAAAGAGAAAACTACAGCTGAAGAGATTTCAAAGCTTTCTCTACAAAGAGATTCAGTGTCTGAGTCTGAATTGGAACTTGGACCTTCCTAACATTAGCAGTTCAGAGATTCAACTCATGTAAACATTTGAAAGGTCAGCTGTTCATCAAATACTTTTCCAACTACAGCAAATGTATCCTTACTAAGTTTCTTTTGTGAAAGTTCCAAGGTGCTGAACACTCATCCATTGCCACCAATAATTAACAATTCCAAACAACCTAAAGACAGAGAACTTTTTGTAGGCATTTTGAAATTTCAGACTATCTTAGAATGTGGAAGTGGTAATGGGCAAAAGGCATGCTAGGAAAAAGAATATCAGGCTGAAATTTTTTCCCAAGATTGATTCTTCCCTTTTTCAAACAGACTTGCAGAAATAAGAAAATAGTTTGTCCTTTTCAAATAAAGAGTTGGTGCTTCCTGGAAATGGGCAGAGAAGTAAAAACCAAGCAAAACAATATCGTTTGGTCTAATATTTAAGATTCAACAAAACTTGGAGGCATAAATGGGCACTACAGTCATTCCTTATTCTACCCAGTTAATTTTGCTTCAAATATATCTGCCCAGAGTTTAATGACTTAAAAAAAATTACCTGAAGTTCATATCTACCATAAGTTATTTCCCTCACATTCTTTCTGCATATTCGACATGCACAAAAAATCACAAGTCTAATTTAAACAATACCATTTATCGTCAAACTTGAGAACTGAACAGCTACCAGCTTTAAAAGATTTCCCTAGGTCTCACACCCACACACTATTTTATACTAGTATCTACACAGCCATGGTTAATGTGACAGGGTTATGTGATGATCTATGTGGTACGTCACCAAGAAGAGAGGACTCTTGTGAAAGCAGGATTTAAGTCTCTATGTCAGATTCAAAATTAATTTGAAATAAACGGTAGACCTAAATGTAAAAAACTATTAAACTTCTAGAAGAAAATCTCTAGAAGACATTGGGTTAGGCAAAAATTTCTTAGGCAAGACACAATTAGCACAATAAAAAAAAAAAAAAAAAAACAGGTAAAATGAAGTTAATCAAAATTTAACATTTTTGCTCTCCAAAGACACAATTAAGGAAATGAAGCCATTGGAAAGCAGCAGCCAGGGCTGCTTACCTCCAAGGCCGAGGCCCTTAACAAAGGCTTCAGGGTGACCAAGAACATGAGCAAGCCAGGGTACAGCCACTATTGCCACCCCACCAAGCATACAAAGTTCAAGCTGCCATGTGGAAAGTAGTCAAGAAGGAACGAGCCTTCTATGCATAATAAAACCCCGTAACTTAAAAATAAAATAAAAATGCAAGCCACAAACTCTGAGAAAATATTTGCAAACCATATATTTGAAAAAGGACTTGAATCCAGAATATTTCTGAAAATACATACAACTCAATAGAAAGAAGATACGCAACCCAATTTTTTAAAAAAGTAAGCTAAAGATTTGCACAGTAAATGACAAAAGATATGCAAATGAACAATAGGCCTAAGAAAGATGCTCAACATTGTTACTCATCAAGAAAATGTACATTAAAACTACAACAAGAATGACCACTAAACATCTACTAGAACAGCTAAAGTTAAAAAGACTGACAATATCATGTGTTACCAAGGATAAGAACAACCAGACTCTAATATATTGCTGGGGAGTGCAACACAGTATAGCCTCTTTAGGAAACAGTATGGCAGACCTAGCAAACCCACTTCTGGGTATTTACCCAAGAGAAATGAAAACATATTTCCACACAAAGAATTTTACATGAACACTCTTAACAGCATTACTGAAAATTGCCAAATACTGGAAATAACTCAGATGCCCATCAACTGGTGAGTGAGTAAACAAATCAGAGTTTATGTATGATATGAAATACTACTTATCAATAAGAAAGAAAAAACTATTGATCAAAACAAGAATACAGATGGATCTTAAAAGCTTTATATTAAGCAAAACAATCCAGACTAAAAAGACTATCATATTGTATGATTCCATGTATATGACAATCTGGAAAAGGTAAGACTACAGTGACAGAAAACAAATCAATGGTTACCCGGAGCCAGAGGTCAGGAGAAAGGATAAAATGCAAAGGGGCACAAAGGCTACTTTCTAGAATGATAGAATTTATCTATATCTTGACTATGGTAAAAGTTATCATAGCTATATACAATTACCAAAATTCATTAAACTGTATACTTCAAAGAGAAATTTATTTTATGTAAATCATACCTCAATAAAGCAAAAAAAAGAAAAAAAAAGAAAAAGAAATCACCATATCAGGAAGTCTTCATTTCTTCCTGTTGTTCTACAAAATCTTGCTCTTTGAAATAGTCTGGGTACTTCACAATTTCATAACAGATTCGAGGTGTCCTTTCAGAATGAATCCATTAAACACTGTGCATCTGTGATGTGTTTTGATATTGTTTTAGGTCAATAAGACACATCACAAAACTGTAACAATGATTTGACTTTCTCCTTACTCACCTTCAGAACACCATTTCTTAAAGCAGGAAGACCACATCTAAAGCTGGTGTACTCACAGTGTAATGTAATTCAGCAAGCCTTCATTGAGTGAGTGTCTGTTGCCTTGAACTCTGGAACCAGACTGCTATTAAATTGATTCTAATTGCAGGTCTACCACTGAATAGTATCACCTTGGACAAGTTACTTATCTGTGCTTCAGCCTCCCCATCTATAAAATAGAGGTAAGAGCCATGCCTACCTAATAGGGTTGTTCTGAGGATTCAATGAGCTAATTCATTAAAAGTGCTTAGAACAGGGCCTAGCACATAAACAATTACCTTGCCTTTATCATTATGTGTGTGGTGCTAACACTATACAGAGGGATAAGACAGGGTTTGTGTTTGTTGTTTGTTTTGATGAGCTCACAGTTCAGCAGAGAGAAAGAGAAAGAATAACAACATATCACAAGGGACACAGAGAGAAATGTTTAAGTACTGTGAGAGCACAGATGTGTGAGCAACTTCATGGTGGTAGTGAGGAGCTTGTCAAGGAACCCTACAAAGGGCAACTAAGTTTTGGAGGAAAAAAGGGAGTTCTTCAGACAAAAAAGAATGCAAGCAACAGTTATGATTATGTACTAAGTATCTGTTAAATGCTATACACTCTGCTATCTATATATTTTACATGGGCCATTTCTCTTGTAATTGTTGCAATAACCCCGTGAGACAGATACTACAGTACCCATTTTACATAGGAGCAAACTGAGTGTAACACATTGTGAGTCACTTGCTTGAGGTCACACAACTAGTACACACCTTAAACAAGAATCCAAACTTACTCAGAAACTTCAGCAGAGAAAACAGCATTGCAAAGCATGTGGCTAGTTTTGAGAAAGTGGAGAGCTCAATGTGATTAGAACACAGATCACTCTAGAAAGATGAGTTCTTAGGGGTCCTGCAACCAGTAACTGTATCTCAGACAGGGAACTCCATTACCCTTCTCCCAGGCAGAAAGCCTCTTCTGGCCTGCTGCTTCAGTGGGTATTATTTAGTAAGCATAGTCTTCCTTCACTAAATCATGAAATCAGAGGTAGAGGTTTCTTAACATGTGGTTCTATGATCACATGTGTCAGAAGCCCTGGGAAACTTGTTAGATTTTCAAGGTACCATACAAGTCTATAGAATCAGAAGTTCTTTGACCCCTGAACACTCCTTTTCAGCATCCTTTTCAGGAGTTTCCTATATACACCAAAGTTTGAGAGTCTCAGTGGTGGCAGATTTACTCAGAACTCTGTCTCTCAGGGCTCTAAGAGCTGAGCTCCCAAACTTCAATGTACACACAAATCCCCTGGGAATCCTTTTAAGAATCAGATTTTGATTCAGTGGGTTGGAGGGATAAGGGGACTGAATTCTGCCAGGTGTTGTAGACATTGCTGGTCCACAGACCACTCTAGGGGTCACAGGGTTGTAGAATATCCCACCCAGATTTCTTCTCTGCTTCTACTGTCTCTCCTGCTCTTGGTTATCTCCAGACTATTTTTCCTTTCCCAGGTCTAGTGCACCTTAAAACAACCTTCTATTTACTTACTGTCTAAAAATGTTGTACCTCTGCCAAGAGAAGATGATCAAACTGTTTTTATTTTCATATACTTATTGTTGAAAAATGGTACTTTTAAAAATATGTTTCTTGGTGCTCTGAAATTCTAGAAGAGCCTAAGAGGTCAGGCTGTAGTATAAAAAACAGAGGGACTGATGATGACAAAAGTGTGAAAAATGAACTTTTTGTGTGATATAATGTACATAGTCATCTTGGCCTATTAACATTTTCTTCAACACACTCTTTTAAATAACATAATGAAACTAACAGCACTGCCATCTCTGGAGTCATCAAGGATTGACTAAGGAGGAGTCTTAGTCAGAATAAATCTCCTTATTTAGAACTTAAGAACCTGAGCTCTCTGGTCTCCTGTGCTGACATGCTCTGGAAGCCTCTCCTTACTGGCACTCCTGCAGGGAAAGAGCTGTGTGCAACCAGCTGCCAAGTCTTCAGCTTCCTGGCACCAGGCAATGGTAAATGCCACTCCAGCTGAAAGGCGTCTTTTGCCCTCTGGGTGAGAATGGCTGCTTTAGAAAATGGCCTTAAGTTCCTAATGGCACTAAGTTCCTAATACTTTTTTTTTCTTTGAGCTATCATATTTTCAAAGCATTAATCCTTGCAAAGGTGCAAGACTCCCACTTTATATTTTGCAGTGCATTTCCTAATATGTGTCTACTAACCTGGACTCGTTCCTGGCTTTGCAATTCAGTTACTTTATCTTGTGGTTCAAACGCTTCTGTTTGTTGTTCCCACTTAATTCAGATGAATTAAAGAGGCACTTTCAGGAAGGGGTTGGATTACCCACTCTCTATAAGATAGACAGGCCTGCATGCTGAGGCTTACCTAGAGACAATTGATTTGATTTGGTGCATTTTAGGTGAAGGAAATAATTTGGTCTGAAATTCCACATCTTTGCCCTGAAGTCTTAGTTCTAAGACTAAAAGAAACCACGAATCCAATTTCTAGCCTGCTGTTAAGAAGCATGCTGTCAATGTAGAGATAAATCTATACTTTGAAAACAAAAATTAAGATTTTCTTTGGTACTTAATAAGCCCTTCAAGATGGGATCAACCATTTATAGGAGAAACCAAGGAGGATTCTAAACAAATTTGGGAAATACAGATGGTCCCTGACATAATTTTTTAACTTCACTATGGTGCACAAGTGATATGCATTCAATAGAAAGAGATATGATATTCTCTCTCTCCATCTCCCTCCATGCTGGAGAGTAGCATTGAGCCACAGTTCCCAGTCAGCAGCATGATCATGAGGGTAAACAACCAACACTCTACATGATACTATGTTGTCACGTGATTTTGCCCAACTGTTGGCTAACATAAATGTTCTGAGCACATTTCAGCTCATCATAGCTAGGCTAAGCTATGATATTCGGTAGTTGAGGTGTATGAAATGCATTTTCCATTTACACAATATTTTCAACTTAACAATGGGTTTATCAGGACATAACCCATTTGTAAGTGAAGGAGCATCTCTAAATATAGTTCAGTTTTCTTCCATTTCTGTTCCCCTCTCTTTCTGCCTCCCTCTTCATGACTTACCCCAGTTACTCATTCATTTAATATTTTTTCTTTAATAGCAACTACGTATTATACACTGTTAGGATCTATATATGTAACTTTAAATAAGTCAAATATAGTCCCTGCCCTCACAAAATTTATCCTCCTAGTGGAGGATATGGGAGTAAGCAATCACAATATAATAGGTTCCACTTTTGATTTACAGTAATTGCCAACCAATGCCTGCCATGATTTGATGTTTACTTTCACTCAGTAGGTTCAAGTTTACAAGGCTGGTTATCACTTCCCAGGCAGGATCACTATGCCTACAATTTGTGTAGTTGCTAGGGGACAAAATGGAGTCCCGAATTAGGTAATATATTCCTACTGGCTTTCCCCAGACATATCTCTCAGAATATTAATAATTGAGAATATATTAATAATTGAGTCCATTTTTCATATTGTATAAAAGAAGCTTTTATTTAATAATATAAATATAAAACTACTCATTAACATTTCTAATTATAAAGAACTATATAAAATATATATGGTTTTAAAACTACATAAAATAAGATTTTAAAAAATGCATGGCTGGGTACAGTGGCTCATGCCTGTAACCCCAGTATTTTGGGAGGCCAAAGTGGGAGGACCGTTTGAGGTCAGGAGTTTGAGACCAACCTGGGAAACACAGCAAGACAAATTTATTTACTTACAAAACTAAATAAAGCAAATCCACACAAATAAATTGGTACCTTCCAACATATAACCTTGACTCCCATCAGTACTTGTTTAATATAGCTTTGCTTCTTAGGTACTGTAATGTTGTGATATAATAAGAAATAAATATTTGGTCTTTGTCTCCAGTTCCTGGCACAAAGCTTCTAAAACACTAGCAATTTCCTGAGTAATAGAAGTGAAAGCAGCATCTTTCATGGTTCATAATAAGCCACTTCCAACCACACCTAAGTTTATGCTAATGAGGTGAGTCTTGAAGGATGGAGGCTGGTTACCAGAGGAACCAACTATGTGTTTAGAAGATTGAAACCTTCAGCCGCATCTGGGGAGGGAAGAGGAACTGGAGATTGAGTTAATCACCAAAGGCCAATGATTTAATCAATCATGCCTACATAATAGAGCCTTCATAAAACCCCTAAGCAAAGGTATTGGGAAAGTGTCCAGGTCGATGAATGTGTCCACTTGCCGGGAAGGTGATACATCCCAAACTCCATGGATACAGAAGTTCCTATACCTGGGACCATTCTGGACTTTGTCCTATGAACCTATTCATCTGACTGTTCATTTGTATCCTTTAGAATATGCTTTATAATAAGCCAGTAATACGAAGTGTTCCTCTGCGTTCTGTGAGTGGTTATAGCAAATTACCAGACTTGAGGAGGGGTTCCCGTAGCCAGGTCAGAAGTATAGGTAACCTGGGGACCCACTACTTGTGATTGGCATCTGAAGTGGGGGACAGTCTTGTGGGGCTGAAACCTTAACCTGTAGGGTCTGCACTCACCTTGGACAATGTCAGAATTAAATTGAATTGTTGATCCCTAGTTGGTCTCTAAAGAGAATTCGAGAATTTATTGGTCTAGAAAATCCATATACTTGGTGTCAGAAATGTTGTGAGCAGAGAATCTGTTTCCCATTAGGCCCAAACAAAATTTCTCCCTGACTTGATTTTATTAGTATTGAAAACCTGACTATACTCATCTGATTGTGCTCTGGAGCTACTAAGTGAAAGCTGCCCTCTTTGACCTGCTTACTGAGATTAGACATCTCCAAGTTTTTAACCATCTCCTTCCCTAATCACCTAGGCAGGTCTCATTTTCCCCATTCTGTAATTGTATGGTTAATTTTACTAACCTTCCCACCCGGAGAATGTTCCCTCTTCACAGTTGCCCTCTCTTTCCTGATTCTTTGTACCTCAGCCAGAGTAAAAAGAATAGGAGACTGAAGTTATATAAATGTGAGGAAATCATCCAGTGATAATCTCTTCAAAGCAGTAAAAACTATGACCCTTGACAACCCTTCCAGCTAATTCACTCTGAGCCTTTTTCTGAATGGCCCATTTGTTTGAGAGGTAATTTACAATTTATGGTAAGATTACTGTAACTATGGTTTGTATATTCAGATCTTACTTTATCAGAGGATTATCTTTATTGATTAATTTTGAAACCATATTTCTTACTTCTCAAAAGAATTTGAGATAACTTGAACAAAAAGCCACACATACAATTAAACTGTAAGATCAAGAAAAGCACAAGGGTAAAACAAGAAAGAGAGAAAACCTGATGATAAAACTTCCCAGAACCAGCCACCCCCATTGTAATTTGTGGAAATCTATCCTGATAGACCATCTGCAATCTTGAATAGTATTTATTTGGTGTTGTATGTCACCCCATTCTCTAATGCATGGAGAGTTTTGGGGAACTGGAGATGTATCTTAGTCAACTTTTTTATTCTAGGGGCCTTGGCAAAGTGCTAGACACAGACTGGATTTTCAATAACAGTTTCTTGCATTCACTCCGAATTTCTACATTTCCACTCTATTTCTTCTAAGAGCTGCGCTTTATTTTTTTCTTTTTTTATCATTTTAACACGTACTTTAAATATACTAAAATAGAACCATTTTGAAACACAGTTTTGTGTGGTTTCTTTCCTATGATATTAAGATATTAGTTTATAAAGAATTAAGATGTGGTCTCTTCCCCAAATAATTTGTATTTTTAAACCGCAGGGAAAACTACCCCTTCTGCATCCTCTTTCAGTTTTGCTGTCCCCTCATCAAATAAACCCTCCACCCACCAGACAACTTTGCCACATAGGGTATGCAGAAAATACAATCTTCAAGCCAGCACACTTCCTTCCCACCTCTCTTGACTCTTCACAGACAGGAACATCACCCCCACTCCTGCTCAGAAATATTAGCAAGTGAAGATCCAACATTTTGAATCCAAAAGATTGCCAAACACTCTTAGAGGACAACTGATCACTGTCAAAAGCCTTTGTAAATTCCACAACACACAATTTATCTTTGAGCCTCACAGCCTCATCAACGTTTTCTAGAAGATTCCAGATTACAAAGAAAATATCGTAATGGCTTTAATTATACAATTTGGTTTTGGAAAATGTAAAATTTATATTAAGGTAAAACTGATTACATTTATTAATTATAGTTATTATTTCCTAATGCAAATATCACTAATAACATCTGTATTTTTGCCAAGTGGCCAAGCATGTTTAAAAATGTTATAATTCCCATCCTTGATAATATGTTTAATTGTTAACATATCTTAAAATATTTCTGCCCTCCAAATTTTAATACAAATGTTTTTTATTAAAAAACAACTATTGATTTTGTATCCACCTTTGACAGAATTTCTATGACATGAATCTTTATCTATTTTATTTACTCATATTCTCCTAAACCCTTAGATCATTCTCTGGCACAAAATATTAATAAGTACTAATTAATAGCAATTCCCTTTTTCTTCTTGTCCCACAGTTATTTCCTTATCTTCACCACTGCAAAAAGCACAGCCTCTCATTAAGCCTACCATAATAGATTGGCAGTTTCTTGAGATCTTATTCATTTTCTTAAGCAACTAAATGAGAAAAGGATTACGAAAAGGTTTAAACTGGAGGAAACAAGATGTTGAATGAATGGAAAATAAGCCTATAAAGTTGAAGGAACATAGATAATTTAGTAAAAAAAAAAAAAAAAAAAAAAAAAAAAAAAAAAAAAAAAAAAAAAAAAAAAAAAAAAAAAAAAAAAAAAAAAAAAACTGAAGAAAACTAGAGAGAACAAATAGTCATAAACAATGCTGGTTAGACAAGAGGTTCATCAGAAAATAACTGATAACAGTGATAGAGGCAGGAGGCAGAGAAATGCTAGGCAGACAAGGGCAGGTCCCTGGCAAAACCCCACCTTCGAACCAAAATGCCTGAAACCCATGGCCCAAAGTGAGAATTTCTATCCTTATTTGCCTGCTCTCTCCTGATTGGTTATTTCTGAATATTGTCTTTTTTATCAAACAAATATTGCCCCCCACCCTGTGCCTATAAAGACCTCAGATTCAGTCAGTAGGGGAGAGAACCAGCTTGACTGGAGGCGACTTGACTTCAGAGGGACAACTGGACTTTGGAGGAGAGAGGGCTTAACTTAGGAGAAGAGCCGACCAGAGACAGTCAGACTTTAGGGAAGATTATCTGCCCCTCCTGTCGCCTCTCCAGCTCCCTCCTACACTGAGAGTCACTCCATCGCTAAATAAAATTCTCTGCCTCCACCATCCTCCAAGTGACTTCATTCTTCTTGGACGCCAGATAAGAGCTCAGGATGCACCAAGTATGAGTACCCAAAAAAGGCTGTCACACTGGCCCTTTGCCCTCCCTGGAGGAGGGCAGCCACCCCACACAACAAGGGAAGGGATCCAGTGAGCTAATAACACACCACTGTCCACAGACAGCGGAGCTAAGAGAGCATTGCAACACGCCCCCTCAGGCTTCCAGGGCTGCAGGCACCCCAACCTGGGTGCTACAGGGCCCACACAAAGCCTGTTCCTGCCAGTGCCCAAAGCAGCCGGCCAGATCCTGCACTCACTTGCTCACACCTGGTCTGGCTGCAGGGATGGCATGAAGTCTACTCCTGCTGGTGCCCAAAGCAGCTGGACAGATCCCACATTCACTCGCTTATGCACTCCTTCCTGCAAAAGGTTAACATTTTTTGTAGAGATGGAGTCTCGCTTGGTTGCTCAGGCTGGTCGTGAACTCCTGGCCTCAAGTGATGCTTCCACCTTGGCCAAAGCGCTAGGATTACAGGCATGAGCCACCATGCCTGGCCATTTGTCTGTGTGGTGGGCCAAATAAATGGGGCACTTCTGTCGCAGGTCTGACAAAGGGATCAAGAAAAAGTCCTACATCAATAGTACAGGTGGTGGGAGAATCGGGAAGACAGGCAGCTGAGAACTGTTGTGCTGAGAAGCACAATGGATGATGTCCAAAGAATGTGGTGAACTCAACTCTATGTGGCAGATAACATATGTAACATTTGTAAGCAAGCAGCCAATTGTTTCATGACTGATGACAAGCCAGTAATATTTACAGTAAGAGAGGCTTATACTTATTGAGTACTTTTTACATATCTCACATGTGTTGTCTCATTTAATTCTTACAATTCTGTGAGGTAAATACTATTATAGCCAGCCTTCCACATCCAGGGGTTCCTCATCCTCAGATTCAACCAAACCAGAAAATATTCAAAAATAAATAAATAAATACAATAAACAAAATACAAATAAAACAAATGGCCAGGCACGGTGGCTCATGCCTGTTATCCTGGCACTTTGGCCAAGGCAGCAGGATCACTTGAGGCCAAGAGTTCAAGACCATCCTGGGCAACGAAGCAAGACTCTGTCTCTACAAAAATTTTAAAAATTAGCCAGATGTGATGTGTGCCTATAGTCCCAATGGCTGAGGCAGAAGAACTGCTTGAGCCCAAGAGTGACAGTGAGCTATGATCACATCACTGCATTCTAGCCTGGGCAACAGTGAGACCCTGTCTCTTAAAATACATACACACATAAACACACACAAATTTATTTACTTATAATTCATATATATTATATATAATATATAGTGTAACAACTATTTACATAGTAATTTAGAGATTAAGTATATAAGATATGTGTAGGCTATATGCAAATACCACATCATTTTATATAAAAGACTTGAGTATCCTCAGACTTTGATATCTAAGGGGGATCCTGGAACCAACACCCAACAGATACTGAGGGATTACTATACTTCTTTTTCCTACAGATGAAGAAACTAAGGTAAGAAAGATGAAGAAGATAAGATGAAGAAATTATGGAGTGGTTATGTCACTTGCCCAAGCCCACTCGGCTAGAAAGTGCACAAGCCACCTTCCCACCTAGGCAGTTTAAATCCAGAGCTGGCTGTTGGCAACACAGTACACTCCACTCCATGTGCTATAGGAACAGTCAGTGGTAGAGAGTCCAGAGAGCAGGCCACAGGCAAGAAGGGGCAAGAACCAGGCAGTGAGTCAGTGGGCTAAGAGTAGTGGGCTAAGGCTCAAGATAGACCACAGATCCAGTGAAAAACTGGAACATTATGCTGGTAAACTGAGGCAGAAGCTAGTATGCCAGGGGAAGGAAGGATAGGCTCCAACAGAGTCACATAGCAGTCACATCTAATACACCAAATACAACCTGTGTGTGGTAGGCTGAAGCCTGATACAGGAAAATAAGACTAAGGCCACTGATGTACTTGCAGGCCTGTGCAGTACTATAGCAAGAAAGACGCTAAACCTGCAGCAGTGTACCTGGGAAGATCAGCTAATCAGGCATTGCTAACCCTCACACATTCCACCAGCCCAGGGCTCAGAAAGTGAAGATGACTTAAGAAGAGCGTGAGCACCCTCCCAACACTGAACCAGGAAGAAACTGAATCCCTGAACAGATCAATAACGAATTCTGAAATTGAGGCAGTCATAAATAGCCTACCAACCAAAAACAGGTCAGGACCAGGAGGGGTCACAGCTGAATTCTACCAAATATACAAAGAAGAGCTGGTACCATTCCTACTGAAACTATTCCAAAGAATTGAGGAGGAGGGACTCCTTCCTAACTCATTCTATGAGAGCAGCATTATCATCCTGATATCAAAACCTGGCAGAGATATAACAAAAAAAGAAAACTTCAGGCCAATGTCATTGAACATTGATGCAAAAATCCTCAACAAAATACTGGCAAACCAAATCTAGCAGCACATCAAAAAGTTTATCAACCACGATCAAGTAGGCTTCATCCTTGGGATGCAAGTTTGTTTTAACACATGCAAATCAATAAATGTGATTCATCATATAAAGAGAACTAAAGACAAAAACTACATAGTTATCTTAATAGATGCAGAAACAGCTTTTGATAAAGTTCAGCATCCATTCATGTTTAAAACTTTCAATAAACTAGGTACTGAAGGAACATACCTCAAAATAATAAGGGCCATATATGACAAACCCACAGCCAATATCATACTGAATAGGCAAAAGCTGGAAGCATTCCCCTTGAAAACCAACACAAGACAAAGATGCCCTCTCTCACTACTCTTATTCAACATAGTATTGGAAGTCCTGGCCAGAGGAGTCAGGCAAGAGAAAGAAATAAAGGGCATCCAAACAGGAAGAGCGGAAGTCAAACTCTCCCTGTTTGCAGACGCATGATCCTGTATCTAGAAAACTCCATTGTCTCAGCCCCAAAGCTTCTTAAACTGATAAATAACTTCAGAAAAGTCTCAGAATACAAAATCAGTGTCCAAAAATCACTAGCATTCCTATACACCAACAACAGTCCGGCCAAGAGCCAAATCAGGAACTAAGTCCCATTCACAATTGCCACAAAAAGAATAAAATGCCTAGGAATATAGCTCTCTAGGGAAGTGAAAGATCTCTACAAGGAGAACTACAAACCACTGCTCAAACAAATCAGAGATGAAAGAAACAAATGCCAAAACATTCCATGCTCATGGATGGGGAAAATCAATATCGTGAAAATGACTGTACTGCCCAAAGCAATTTATAGATCCAACACTATTCCTGTTACACTACCATTGACCATTCTTCACAGAATATAAAAGAAAAAAAATTAAAGATTCATATGGAACCAAAAAAGAACTGGAATAGCCAAGGCAATCCTAAGCAAAAGGAATAAAACTGGAGGCACCACAGTACCCGACTTCAAACTATACTACAGGGCTACAGTAACTAAAAAAGCATGGTACTGGTACAAAAACAGTTACATAGACCAATGGAGCAGAATAGAGAACCCAGAAATAAGACCACAGACCTACAACCATCTGATTTTGACAAACCTGACAGAAACAAGCAATGATGAAAGGATTCCCTATCCAATAAATGGCACTGGGAAAACTGATTAGCCATATGCATACCCCTTCCTTATGCCACATACAAAAATTAACTCAAGATGGATTAAAGACTTCAATGTAAAACCAAAAACTATGAAAATCCCAGAAGACAACCTAGGCAATACCATTCAGGACATAGGTACAGGCAAAATTTTCATGATAAAGATACTAAAAGCAATTGCAACAAAAACAAAAATTGACAAATGGGATCCAATTAAATTAAAGAGCTTCTGCACAGCAAAAGAAACGACCAACAGAGTAAAAAGACAACCTACAGAATAGGAGAAAATATTTGCAAACTATGCATCTGACAAAGGTCTAATATCTAGCACCTATAAAGAACTTAAACAAATTTACAAGAAAAAAAACAAACCCCATTAAAAAATGGGCAAAGGACATGAACAGATACTTTTCAAAAGAAAACATACATGTGCCCAACAATTATATGAAAAAAGTTCAAATTACTGATCATTAGAGAAATGCAAATCAAAACCACAAGGAGATACCATCTCATACCAGTCAGAATGGCTATTATTAGAAAGTCAAAAAATAACAGATGCTGGTGATGTTGTAGAGAAAAAGGAATACTTATACACTGTTGGTGGGAGTGTAAACTAGTTCAACCATTATGGAAGACAGTGTGGTGATTCATTAAAGATCTAAAGACAGAAATACCATTCGGCCCAGCAATCCCATTACTGAATATATACCCAAATGAATATAAATCATTCTATTATAAAGACACATGTATGCATATGTTTATTGCAACTCTATTTGCAATAGCAAAAATATGGAATCAACCTAAATGCCCATCAATGATAGACTGGATAAACAAAATGTGGTACATATATACCATGGAATACTGTGCAGCCATAAAAAAGAATGAGACCATGCCCTTTGCAGGGACTTGAATGGAGCTAGAGGCCATTATCCTTAGCAAACTAACACAGGAAGAGAAAACCAAATACCACATGTCACTTGTAAGTAGGAGCTAAATGATGAGGATACATGGACATATAGAGGGAAACAACATACTGCAACCGTCAGAGTAGGGAGGAGAGGAGGGAGAGGATCAAGAAAAATAACTAATGGGAACTAGGCTTAATACCTGGGTGATGAAATAATCTGTACAACAAACCCCATGACACAAGTTTTCCTATGTAACAAACCTGCACTTGTACCCCTGAACTTAAAGTAAAAGTTAAAAAAAAAAAAAAAGAGTTTGAGCCCACCCTACCTTGAAATCCCAATTAAGAACTGGGTGTGGCTCATGAACTTCACAGCAGACACGACTAATTCAAAAAGGCTGATCTTATAACTAAATCAGAGCCTCCAAAACTCCAAAGCGCATAGTGAGCAAACTATGAAAGCTCAAAGAGCTTCCCTATTCACTCAGGATAAATCGTTTCTTTGGAAAAGCTCAATTATTTAGATCAAAGTCTCTTAGAATCACCTCAAAGCTTTTAAAACATATTCCTGGGTCCCACGTCAAACTTAATCAAAATGTCAGGTGGCAGTGCAAAGGAAATTACATTTTTTTAAAAGGACCCTGGAGAATTCTGATGATCTTTATGACTCATATGCATGAATAAATGCAAAAGACTGCCAACAGGAGTCTATTGGTGAGAATTTTTTCCAAGAGTAGCATCTTTCACCAGCTCTGACAGAGACAATGCCACTGCCCTGTTTAGATCACTAGTGTGGGGTTGTAACTTCATTTCATGTGATCAAGTACTTTAGGGATCTGCTGGACCCAAGCAAAACTAGCCCTTCATTCAGATGGTAGAGGCCATCTGGAGTCAGACACTTCTACTGCAGATGGTAATGGAACGGGGTCTTAAACTGGGCCCTCAAACAAGAGGATTTGAGAGTGATACAGTCAACTGTAGATATGTAGGAAATAGCTTACTAAATGGCTAAACAAAATGGAAACAAGATTGCAGCTATCACACAGAGGTTTGGGTAGTGACTAAGAATTCCTCTTCCCTAAAGTAATGACAGTTGTTCAGCAGGAATGGTTAGGCCAATGGCTTTGCTCCCCTCCCATTCCCTGAGTCTTGTTCTATCACTTTCCTTTGTCCTTTTCTGTATGGCAGGGATTGAGGCAGTGGAGGGCTGATGTTAAAGTTCTGGGACCAGTCTCTCTAAATAAAAATAATAGTTAACTTTTACTAAGCCCTTAGGACTGTCGGGCTTTGTCCTCAATTGTTTATGAGCATTATTTAATTTAATGAACAACTTTAGGTCATTTGAATGACTTAAGCAGCAAAGGAGCCTCTGATGATTTATTCTAAAGATCCAAAGTTTCTTGTCCTTATCTTCCAATATACATGGAGGCTCCCTGCACAGTAAATGGCAAAGAGCTATTTCTACCTCCTTTTAGGGGAGCTTCAGAGGAAGTTTACTTCAATCACACTTTCCATGACGGAGATTAGGTAAAGGATGAAGTTGCTGATAATGAGGCTAGGTCTTTCACTGAGACCTGAGTACCACATTACCCATTCTGGTATCTTCTTCCATCTGAATAGCTGATGTCTACAAAATCAATTCAACTGGCTATATTTTGACCAAAACAAACAGGAATATGGTTACAGAGTTGGATCAACCTTGTCATCAACTGCTTTTCTCTGTTATTTAAAACCAATCTAAGTTGCTAAACACTAGAATTAATAATGAGGAGAAGTTGGGCTCTCTTTAAGGACTTTTCTTTTCCTGTTATGCCTTTTCTGAAGATGTTTTAAATGGGTCTTTGTCAAGAAGATAGGGGCAAGGAAGAAAGAACCAAGGTTTCTTCTGGTCAAGGAATGCAATGATTCTATCACATTCAGAAGAAACAGCAATTTATTTTTGGTGCCTGGCATATCTTCTTCAAATTTCAAATGAGGAGTAATGTTGATGATTTGCCACAGGTTAAAGCAGAGAATGTATCACCCTTCCATATAATAGGATTTTTTTTTTTTTTTTTGAGACAGAGTCTCTGTCTATTGCCCAGGCTAGAGTGTAATGGCACAATAATAGCTCACTGCAGCTTGGAACGCTTGAATGCAAATGATCCTCTTGCCTCAGACTCCAAAGTAGCTGGGAATACAGGCACCTGGTTAATTGGTTTTATTTTTTATAGAAATAGGGGTGTCTCTATGTCACCTTTTAGACATAGCTTAGAACACTTTTACAAGTGTTCTCAAGTGTGTTTGCAAACCAGCATTTCCTAGAGCCATGTGGCTGCATTTTGGTCAAAATGCTGCCTTTGCAAAAATGGCTGACACAAGATACAGCCTAAATCTAGTCACTTCACCTTTTTCTTACACAATGACCTTGGCTTTGAGCCAAAGTCCCAAAGAGCAAGAAGAAGTTACCATTGCAGGCAGCTAAATAGAGTAAAAGAAATGGAATACTCATTTTTTTCAAGGTAAGCAGGACATTATAGAAGCAAAACAAGAATTTGGGTTTGCTGGATAATTTAAATAACTACAAGGAAGACTTTGTAGCCTAATTACTTCACAAGAGCTAATAACCAATGGAGAGTAATATACAAGCCTCTGAATTGCTTGTTGTAATACACAAGTCCAAACCATAAAGAACCAATGTCACATAATTTAAAAATAAAACATGTAAACAAGTTGGCAGGTTTGCTGCGCCTGACTTCTTGCCCAAGCTCTTCAAAGAAGAGTGAGGAAAAGTCGTGATTTAAAGTCAAATAATTAGGGTTCAACACTCAGCTCACTTTACCTCTCTCAACTTTTCTCCATATCTTTATCAGTAAAATGGGAATGATAATTTTATATACCTCATAAGATCACTGAGAGTATTAAATATTTCACTACATAAATGTTTGCTGGCATTAAAAAGTCTTGCAGCACAGCTCTCTTCTAAGTGTATCTTATTTTCAGCCTACATCGGGAGAAGAAGATATGGCAGTAATGGAATCAAATGTCACTTGGACCAGAAAAAAAAAAAAAAAAAAGTCACTCTACTGTAAAAGATTTGCAGTCGTCTGTGCCCTAGAATCTTCTTAAATTTCATCAATCTCCTAGTGAGTATTACCAAGGTCTCCTAACTGGCCCCCTTAGTCATATATACAAGTTAAACAATTTCTAATGCCACTCTCTCAATGCCAAGTCTTTGAAAATTCACTGGGCATAAGGGGTGGATCAACATGACTACATTATTAGTCAAAGAACAAACATTCTAGGTAAGTAATTTGGTTTTCTCCCAAAGATTAAATATGTTCCCACCTGTGAAGACTAATGGGCTCCAGGGATCTTTTTCTGTGTATTTAACAACGAGATAACTACGTGGCAAAGTCAGTAATCAGACAGCAGGTGCAAGGAACCAACTAACTTCTTTACAAATAGTTTTTCCTTAAGGGAAAAAAGGCATGCCTTTAGACAACAGCTCTGTAATCTGAAACATGAGGACAGGAAGACTGCCAATCAGGAATATGTTCTAGTAAAGCAATCAGCTCAAACTCTAACCTTGCAGGGAATGGAGTTCAGGACACCAACTTCTTTGAGCTTGGTCAGCCAGGCAAAAAGCCTAGGACCCAACTGTGAATAGTTTCTTCTCTCCATCTACCAAATCTAAACAATTACCCTAGTTATTTTCTCTTTGAAATATATTCATAGTTTCTTCTTCTTTTCTGTCTCTACTTACTCTCTCATTTCACTGTCTCCTGCCTAGATACTCAGGGGTCTCATAAGTAGTTTTCCAGACCCTTCAAACCCATACTGCCAAACACTGCCCAAGTGACAGTATCAAACGGGCCTATGGTAAGACATGCTGTAGTTCAAAATGCAAGGTGCAGCTCCCTCTGGTCTCTATGTCTGACCTCTTGTACCTCACTTTTAAGGTCCTGCATAATCTTACAGCACCCTACCAACTGGGCTTATTTTCCAGTCAGCCTGGCTTCCTCTCCAGGCACCCATGAACACACAAGACACACTCCACCCCGCCCATTGTCCCTTCACTACTTCACAGCTGCTGCTAGCTTTTAGTGGAATGCCCTGCATTCTCCAAATGCATACAAAGCGGTACTCATTCTTCAGGACCTAGATTTAGCCTTTTCTGCCTCCTGCACTGCTCAGTAAACATTTTCTCTGTACCACGTTCTCTATCACTTAATAAAACAGCTGTATATTGTTCACCCATTTCATATATGCCCTAGACTTGTCTCCATAAACTAGATAAAGAATTGGGTCACCGAAGGCTGATCCTCATGCCAAATATGATCCCAAACACATCAGTTTCATCCCTCATTTTTTTTCTTTTAATTTGAGACACACACGCCCAGCACTGTCCATAGAATTTCCTCAATGATATCAATCTTCGCACATCAATCTTTAAATTTTTAAAATTAAGAATAACAATATCTGAATATGTGTCAATAAAACTTCTAAATCTGGACTGTAGGAGAAAAGGCACTGGGTGAATTGGAAAAATCGCCGAACAATGATTAAGGAGATCTGGCTTCTAGGCCCCACTCTGCCACTAAATAGTTCTGTGATCCTAGTTAAGCTACACAGCGTCTCTCCAAAATGAAGGGTTGGACTGGATGACACTATGGTCTCTTCCAGCTCTTTCTATGATTCTAAAGTTGCCAATGTGGCATGAGAGCCTGGTTTCATCATCTCTGAAAAGCAGAATTTAAGAAGTTTTCTTCAGGAAATAGAAAAGCTCCAGGGCCTTCCCTTTATCATCATAATATTAGGAAAGTTGGCCTCAAATTATTCTCCTTTGTGAGACAGTATGCTATAGTAATCTTCTAGGTCAAATACAAAAGAGATGATGGGTTAATTTTCAATCTTTGAAAGCTATCACATATATTTTAAACCAACTCAGTAATGGCCTATCTTAAATTTGGGTGTCATGAAGCTACATGATGAAGCTACATGAAAACTTAAAATAAGCCTAACTCAAGTTTGGAAGGGGAAGAGTTGAGGGTGCATATTGAATGCCGTGTTGGAGACCTAAGAGAATTTTATACATAAACCCTGAAAGAACAAATGTATTTCCTACTTTCTAGTCAAATGCATATTTTAAGCAGTAAGAAATACTAACAAAATCTGCCATAAATTCCTGAGAATTTTTTTCTTTCTTTTTATTTTCCAGTAGTCTTGAGGATAAGAGCATCTCTTTGAAAGAATAAAAAACAGAAAGCAAGTTATAATAAGGTACCTGTGAAAGATAATTTATAAAGCTATATATATGCAGGAGAGTTTTCTAAGGGAGAGAAGGAGTAGACAAGAAGGAAATGATGTCAAAGGGGTATCTTCAAAGAATGTCAGTCAAATGAGAATGGTAAATATGTCACAAAATTAGTCACAGTGTGATTCCGCTTTGGGGATTTCATTCATTCATTCGTCACTCATTTATTCATCAAGTGCTTAGGTCATGTGCTGGGCACTTAGGTTATGATAAAGGGAAAGACCTTCCCTGCAAGAACTCACCATCAAATGGAGACAGCCAGGGTCTGATTTGGTACTGTCCCTGACTCAGTGCTCGCTGTATGCCGGGTACTGAGCACACCAGCCCCATGAGGCAGGTGCCATTGTTATTCCTGTATCACATGAAGAAATCATGTCTTTAAGAGATTCAGGGCCAGGTACGATAGCTCATGCCTGTAATCACAGCACTTTGGAAGGCTGAGGCAGGAGGATCATGAGTCCAGGAGCTTGAGACTAGCCTGACCAACATGGTGAAACCCTGTCTCTACTAAAAATATAAAAATTAGCTGGGCGTGATGGTGCACACCTGTAGTCTCAGCTACTTGGCGGGGCTGAGGTGGGAGGATCACTTGAGCCTGGGAGGGCAAAGCTACAACGAGCCCTGATCGTGCCACTGCACTTCAGCCTGGGTGACAGAGTGAGACCCTATCTAAAAAAAAAAAAAAAAAAAAAAAAAGGCCAGGCACGGTGGCTCACGTCTGTAATCCCAGCACTTTGGGAGGCCAAGGTGGGTGGATCACCTGAGGTCAGGAGTTCAAGACCTGCCAGCCCAACATGGCGAAACCCTGTCTCCACTAAAAATACAAAAAAATTAGCCAGGCGTGGTGGCGTGTGACTGTAATCCCAGCTACTCAGGAGACTGAGGCAGGAGAATCGCTTGAACCTGGGAAGTAGACGTTGGAGTGAGCCGAGCTCCCGCCACTGCACTCCAGCCTGGGCGACAAAGCAAGGGTCTGTCTCAAAAAAAAAAAAAAAAAAAGAGAGAGAGAGATTCAGTAACATGCCTGAGATTACCCAGCTAAAAATGAGCAAGGCTGGCTTTCAAATCCAGGTCTGTCTGTCTCCAGAGCCAGCAGCCTCCACCCCAACCCTACACTACAGACAGATGGTGCGGTGCAAGAAGTAGTAATGGAAACAGGTGCAATGTACTGTAATGTACCTTCCCCCCAGGCATCTCTCTCCTCACCAAAATGCACCTGGGAACCTGCACAGAGGAACATATTCCGAAAGCTGGGAAGAATGGATGGGCATCTGGTCTCTCACTAGAGCTCAGAAGAACTCAGTCCTCCTCTGTAAACTCGAGGCCGTGGCCTCAAGCTTCAGCAGCATCTGAAATTCAGGAATGTGTGTGCAACTACAGCAACTAGATGGAGGCCACAGGGGGACCAAAGCAAAACACTTTAGTTGCCTCCCGTTCTCTGCTGATCTCCCAAAAGAAACATGAGCGCGCACACACACACACACACACACACTCCATTCCACGGAAGTTCCCTCAGAAGGTACTTTATTTTAAAAATACCCTCTTCTTCTCACCAACACAGACATGATTTTTTATATATGTTTTAAAAACAAAACATAAAAAAGTCTTTAAAAACAAAATTTCAACGTCTTCCAGAAAGTAAAGGCCCCAGGAGACCTTGGGGAAAAAGATTCTAGGTAGCTACATGGCTATTTGGTCCCCCTGAGCTAAACAGCTGCCAGAACTAAGAGGACCCCAGAGAGGCCTAAGGGTCACAGCGACTAAGAAGTGTGAAGGTAGCCTGGGGAGCCCTGGGGAGGATGCTGCCAGCTCAGTGGGAACTAATGGCCCCACCTGCTCTAACACAAGCTCAGAGACTGTTTTAAATCACAACACTGGTAGAGGTTTTGTTTATTTGCTTTGTGGTACCTTTTTCTCTCTTTTTGTTTGTTTAACTTACTAAGCCATAGAACCTTCAGTCAGCTGCAAGGGGAAGACATGCTCTCAGGAAGGACAAAGGAACAAGTTTTGGCTGCTGTAAGGTACTAGAGACACGTATCCCACCAGCATAGCAACCTGAAGCCTTGCAAGGGGAAGGGAATTAGCTTTCATCAAGGCTTGATTAAGGATTATGGCCTAGGCATCGTGCTAGGGACCTTACTTAACCTTCACAATAACTCTTGAGATACTATTAATCTCTTTTACCAGGGGGAAGAAAAAAAATAAGATTAGCACACTGGGTTACCACCAAATAATTTGCAGAGTGTCACACAGCTAATTAGTGGGGGAGAAACTAAAGGTCTGACTCTAAAGTCCAGAGAATCCTTTCTGTGGAAAGCAAGCAATAAGAAATATGAATGAGAAGATGAAAAATCCACATCTTCTATTTACTTATTGTTTATTTAGTTACCTACTTACTTGAAGAATAATTATATGCACAAGAGAAAAATTTTAAGCTTTATAAAAAAGCATACAGTGAAAAGTAAGACTCCTTCAACCCTTCTCTCTTGATTTCCCAGTTCCCTTCATCAGAGGCAACTGTTGGTAATAGTATGTCAAGAAAGGCTACGCTCCAAAAACACACACATGTATACAAATAGCCCTTTTAAAACACAAAAGGCAGTATTGGTCTTCCCTTCTCTGTTAACTAGTATATCTTAGAAATTTTCCATATTGGAACATTTAGACCCACTTCATTCTTTTAACAATTATTAAAATAATCTATTGTATGGATGTATGATAATTTATTTTACTAGTCCTCTATTAAGTGGACCTTTTGTTAAATTATTTTAAATCTTTTGCTTTGTAAACAATACTATGTAAATATCCTTTACATTCTTCCTTGAACACATATGCTAGTATACTCTTAGGATACATTCTTAAAAGTAAAATTCCTCCCTCAAGAGTATGTGCATTTTAAATATTGATAATTTTAACAAAATCACCTCCAGAAGACTATGCACTGGTTTATAATCCTTAAAATATATATTCATTCCTACTTCCTCCACTGTTACAAAACAGTGTTGCATTCTGTGTTTAAAAGAAAAGCACCTATGTGTTCACCTACTGCTTTAAAAGTCATACACTTCCTTCAGTGCGAAGAGGGGAAATTTATTTATTCAGGCCTGGGCACTATATTCCCGGAGTTAAAAAAAAAAAAACATTTTTGGAGCTCCTTGCATTGCAAAGGATGCTGACTGAAAGCATCTGATCCCCAATTAGATGATATTGGCAAAGTAGGAAAATGGAATAAATCCCTGAAAACAAGCAGTTGGCTGTAACTAATCACCTCAATCCACCAGAACACTGTCAGAGTCACCCCTGGGTATCCCAGCAACCCCATCAGCCTGCTGCACAACAAGGCCAGGCCAGGCTGTGATCCAGGAAGGGATGCCTGCTCAAGCAGGAGCATTCACAATCCAGTGTCTGTCCCTGTTTGTCTGGGAAAAGAATCATGGGGAGGGACAATATATCAGAAACCTAACACTAAAGAGAGACTGGTAAGTATTGAGCAGTGCTTCCTGATATACTGAAACAAAAGGAAAATGGATATTCTAGAAAAATGAAACACCCTACATTATATTTTCCAATATATAAAAACTTTCTAGAGTGAATAAATCCCTAATGGATTTGCAACACCAATATCTTCATCCAGTGGAGCAGTCCAATCCAAGCTATAGGATCCAGGCGGGAATCCTGGGCTTCACAGGCTGAGAGAATTGTGAGCCACACATTGTCTCTTTGTCTTAGCTCTCCTTACTTGGGTCTGCTAAAGCCTGGGTCTGCCATCCTTTCAGTATGCAAATATAAAATGTTCCCCTTCCATTTGGCAACCACTTGCTGAGCTGTTGATTGTCAAGATCTGGGAAAAAGAATACACTGGCAGCCATGGCCTGGAGAAGACATAGAGAAAGGGTGGTGGCTTAGATGGACATCAAGGGTTAACTGACACGAGGGGTAATTTGTCTCTGGAGGGAGTGATGAGGTCCCAGTTGCAGTCATGGATCATTTGTAACCTGGCTTTATTACTTGAGTGTGTGCACAAATATTACACAACTAAAACAACAAGTAAGTATGCATTACCAACACCACCTGTCAAAGATGTTTAAACCAGGTGGTTGCTGTATAGAGCTGAGCATTGTAATCACTTAGGTGCCCTCCAGCAAGCAGCAGAATGCCTTGTAATTATTACTTGTGTTTTTCCCAATTAGCAACCAACAGCATATTGTCATGGAAGCATTGTTGGGAGTTGTTTGCCTCTATGCAGATGCATTCTGACGCTTAAGTGTAGGTTTCCTGGCTTGATACATGTTATTATAAAAATTACAGGGCTGAAAGAATGATTTCAGATGAACTTGTTTCAATCCATCTGATCTGAAGCAGCATCTGGGTCAGCTTCACAGTTGAAGGCTGCTGGGTAGAGGTTGCTGTTGCCCAGCCTACGTCCTGTTAGCTATATATAAAAGTTAACCTGATTTGCCATTGTTAGTTCTACTCCTCTGAAATCCTGCCAAATCAGTCACTAATTCACTCTCAAGTACCATCCATCACCACTCAGATGAGCTTTGCTTCATCCTCATTGATTGAGTTTGATTGAGCGATTGATTGATTTCTTATTAGTCTGTCATCCAGAGAAAAAATAATTTGGAACACTCATCTTCATATTGTATTCCAGGGGTCATTCGGCTCAATTTGGATTTCTGTGATTTATCTGTCTCCCTCCATTCCACTGACACTGCCTTTTCTCTATTATGCACTTCTGGTATAGGGAAAAGTTTCATAAGCAAGAATGAACAACAATCTATGAAAAGTAGAAAGTTGAAAAAAATTAGAATCTTAAAAAAATGGAAAAAAATTAAACTGAAGTTTGAATTTTAAGAAGATTGGTTTTTCAAGTTTTAGGTGGAATGTGTAAAAAATAAACGCACACACACTCTTAGCTCTCTTATGTTATAGACTCCATTATATACTCTGGGAAAAAATGTAAATGAAACCTCTGATGGTGAAATAACCCAATGCACAAACTGAATCTATCAAAATGTTATGCTAGAAGATTTCTCCCCACCAACACTTACGGAATACTGCCTAGTATCACAGTTATATGAAAGCAAGTCATGTAACTATTGAGCAAGTTGTTCTAAGTTCCTGCAAGTGGGAAATCTCTGGGTAACCTAGAATCTATCCCTGTCTACCAACAACTTTTAGAGTTGCTTATTTTGTCTGCATGCCCTTTAAACTATATTTTGTTTTAGAGAGGTTTTAACCAAAAAAGGTAGTAGGAATGTTTACTGAAATAAAAAATAGACCTCAACCAAATATGCCTGCCCTAATATCTCACAGATACATATTTTATTAATTTATTTTAAGTAGTAGTAACTTGATACTACTTGAAGTAAATTGATAACTAATTTGAAGGCATATTAGAAGGGTAGGGCTAACCGTCTCATGTAGAAGTGATCTCAAAAGTCAACTAACTAATTCACCGGGCTTATCCCATATTTTACCCAGGTTTACGCAGGCAGATAGAAACAGAGCTGAGGAAAAGTTCAGGACATCTAACTCTCAGTCCATCTGGACCAAAAGAATGGTATCAAAGGAATCTTTTTTTAGGGCTTTGGACAGTTTTTATTAACTCAAACTTCATAATGCAATTATTTAAATATATTTTTAGAGCTTTTAAAAATTCATTCATTTCCTCTTTGTTTTCCTACTTTGGTCTAAAAAGTGATCTGAGGTAGTTTATAGAGATACATGCAATGCAATCTGGTAAAGATTCATACCAAGAGAAAAAATATTTCCCAACACTTTAGAAATACCCATTTGCCACAGGAAAACATACTCTTATTATAAGAAATTCTGACAATGTTGTTGCAAATTGAGAATAATCTGCTAATTGTTGAGGATTCACCATCCTACTTTGTGATGAGCTACTTCTTATTCAAACTAATTCTGAGTTATTTATTACAATGGGCCCTCCATTTGCAGTTTCCACATCCTAGGATTCATCCAACTACAGATCTAAAAGATTAAAAAACAAAATAAAATAAAAACCAACAATACAACAGTTTTTAAAATATAAATTAAAAAACACAGTATGACAAATATTTAAATAGTATTTACATTGTATTAGATATTATAAGTAATTTAGAGATTATTTAAAATATATGGGAAAAATGTACACAGGTCATATATAAATACTACGCTGTTTTGTATTAGAGAGTTGAGCATTCATGGATTTTGGTATCTTTCAGGGAGGTCCTGGAACCAATCCCTTGTGCATACAGAGGAATGATGGCACCACTATATTCCTTACTCTCATTTTATGATTTCTAGAAAAGTTTGAAATCCAGAGACATTGCCAACACAAAGATACACTGTAAATGAGTTCTGGACAAGATATGGATGTTAATTATGTAAGTAGCCACTACACTAAAAAGTCAGTAGCTGACCCAAGACCCTTGCCCGATCCAGCAGCACATCTGACCTTCAAGCTGCCCAAGCCCATGAGTGACAGCTGCTGATGGGCTTGAGAAGTCCTGGAGGGACCTAGCACATTTCACATCTAGTTAAGCTCATGAAACTACGATGATTGCAAACAGGGCATTGTTTAAAAATTGTTGTAATTTAGGAATGTGACAGTTTATTTGTTCCTCACTTTTTGACTTTCAAGGTATTATTTACAACCTCAGTTCTTAGCCCTCTAAAACTGAACAATATGTATGCTGCCAGTAGATGAAATCATTGCTGCTGACAGCAGTGCAAATAATGTTTATAATTTGGGGTCACAAATTTGCTTTCATAATAAATGTCTCAATTTAAAATTATAAGTGCTCATTTGTTTCTCAAGAACTAGTTCAAATGCCACCTCCACTGAGTCCTCAGGCAGTTCGTTTTTGTTCCTCTATTATAGTATTCTTCACACTGTGTTGTAATCATGTAATTTATTTGCTTATGTGTCTGTCTTGTTTCCCCGGCTGGTAGAATTTCTGACAGGAAGAGGATAGGTTTTGTTTTGTTTTGCTTTTTAATTGATAGACAGTAGACATTCAATAAGTACCTAATGAAAGAATAAATATCACTTTGATAAAAATCCATGGTGTTTTAAGCTGTTTTCTTTCAATCCGACTGTATTAGAATCAGGAGATGACTTCATCAGAGCTGTAGGATTCCTCCTGGTTAACAACAGGCTCAGGCATCTAGCTTCAAGGTTAGAGGAGAAGGTAGCTGGAATGGGGTAGAAAGATTCACAGTCAAAGACTTCAGGGCCTTCCTATTGCTTTATACCCTTGTCTTCCTCACTGGTTGCTTGAAGCTATATACCGTAGTGAGCATGGACATTAGTTGTTTTTGTCCACTCTGCTTCCTTTCTTCCTTCTTCTGGGAATAGCACTCTGATTTTGCTTTGGAGGACTACCCGCTTCAGGTACATTCAGGTGTACCCTGCCCTCCTCTAGCCAAGGGCTAGAGATCTGACCCAAGCTAGGCCATGCAGATTCCTCTCCCTGGAATGTGACCTTTGAGCAGAGGGACAGGGCTAATTGGCCCTGAAGTGACCATTCGACAGACCCTGCTTCCCAGCCTCCCAGTGGCCTTTACTTCCTAGTCTAAGTCTCTTTCCTTGCGTTTCTTTTGGTTAAGTTTCCCCACTTCCAATACATTATTTCTCTGATCCAATTAGCCAGAAGTGGATTCTGGTGCCTGCAACCAACAAATGGTAACTGATAGAATCAGTGAATTGAAGATTAAAATACGATCTGATTTATCCAAAAGCCTAACAAGAAGGAGTAACTCTGGATATCTCCAATCTATTCCCCAGGCTCCTTTTATCTCTACTAACCCACTCCACAATCTAGGTAAGCAATCTGAAGAATCTCAATCCCTCTTTGAATATTCATCCTGTTCCTAAAATAACGCAGTTTCCCACATTCATCCCCCTGGCCAGCCCCAACATACTTTGCCTACTAAAGCAACCCACGGGTTTCAAGATCCCTGCCGTGTTCAGCCCTAATCTTCCTTTTTTTCTTGTAAACACCCACCCACTCTGCCATGACAATATTGGAACTTTATTATTATTATTATTATTATTATTATAAGATTTCCAAGTCAGCCATATGTCATTAGCCCACTCCTGATCAGTTGTTTTACCTCTGGTTCACCAGCAATCATAGGAAGCCTAATTATAATGTTTTATTTAACACTTGTATAGTTCTTACTATGCACCAGGCATTGTTCTAAGTGCTTTACACATTTTAACTCATTTAATCCTTATTTTTAAAACCCCTGCAATAGAAACATAAGGCAATATCTTTAGTAGCTTGCCAAAAGTCTTGTAAACAGCAGAATCAGGATTCAAATGCAAGTAGCCTGGCTCCAAGTCTGTGCTCCGAACCACCACACCATGGTATTGAGATGATGGGTTTATTGCATGGCCAATTAAAGGGAAGGGCTAATCGTATTTTCATCTGCAGCAGCTGACAGGGCACACTGACAGGGAAATGAGATTAGTCCCTACATGTCAAAAATCTAAAAACATCAAGTCAATTTATGGTGCCCTCCAGACCTCCTACTTTCTTAAACACCATGGAAACAAGCCAAAACAATTCTACAGTAGTTTCCATTTACACTGAGACAATTCTAATGCCCTGGTGGTAGGTGCCTTTCTTCTTTAATTGGCCTAAAATAGACATGTTAATTTTCTAGAAAGCTTGAAATGTAAATCTAGCAGTAAACTTTTACTCCTTGTTTTAGCCCAGTGCGTCACCACTTCTGGGAAAGGGAGGGAGGATGTTGCTGCTTCATGGCTGACTTGCTAACTTCTCTCTCTTTGGTTCAAGACAACAGATGAAGTGATAAAACCCTGACTATGGGTATGGATGATACACTGAGGCCAGGTGGTCAGATCCCTCCAGAACACCATGTCCCTCCTCTCTCTAGGATTGTTAAACCATCATAAATCCTGCTTCAGAGTATTTTTATTCTCTTTTTGGTATCTCAAATGGCAATTAAAGTTTATTGTAGTCATAACAGTCTTGCTGCATTATATGAACATTTTTACTTCCCTTGAATCTTTACAAGTTTTCTGGAAGAGCATATAAAGCAATAGTTTGCATATCAAGTATCTCAATTTACCTGTTTAGACCTAACTTCAATAACTTCTTCTCCCACTGAGTGCTACAATCTAAACAGATGGCTCTTGATTTCATGAAAGCCAAATACCCTACGCTATGGAGAACACTGAGTGAAATAACGGCACATAGACAAAGTATTGACACCAATTGTTTCTAAATATTTCTAATTTAATGTTTCTACAATCAGGGTGAATTTTAATGTTTCTAAAATTAGGGCGAATAACTGAAAGCTAACAGTGGGTATTTTTAGGGAGTGAAATTCTAATTTCTTTCTTGCCTTTTTCTGATTTTAATTTTTTTCTACAAAGAGCATATATTTCTTTTTCAAAAAGCTCTTCCTCCCTCCTGAGAATATATTTGTTTTATAAATAATCCAGGCAGAATTACAAAGAAGATTTGTCCATACCTTTATTATACTTGTGGGGTCATGATCGTACTGGACAAAGTACTTAAAAAAAATGTATAACTAATAATAAAAGTAAAATGAGTAGAGAACACTCTGCTTTTCATTTTGGAAGCAGTAAAGCAAGATACATGTAGAAATTTACTAAAATAAGTAAAAATGAATTTTCCTTCTTATTCCATAGTTTAGACAGTAAGAGAAAAATCTTCATTTTTACCCGGGAGGGATGTCTGGTGTCAGAGGACCTAGAGTGTGAATTAATGAGAGATCTGCCTTCTGCTGTTCATGAATGGGTTATGTGAGTTCCTTGTGCCCTGCTTTTCCTCAGCTGCAAAATGGAGATAATCATGCCTAGTCCATAGGGCTGTGAAAGCATAGGTTGTAGCACACAACAGCCAACAAATAAATGTCCATTTACTCATTTAAAAAGCTTACTGGAGGCCTCCTCTGTGTCAGTACTTGCAAGGTAAAGGAACAAATAAAAAAGAAAATAAGGGTGGGGCGCGGTGGCTCACGCCTGTAATCCCAGCACTTTGGGAGGTCAAGGCGAGTGGATAATGAGGTCAAGAGTTTGAGACCAGCCTGACCAACATGGTGAAACCCTATCTCTACTAAACACACAAAAATTAGCCAGGCATGGTGGTGTGTGCCTGTAGTTCCAGCTACTTGGGAGGCTGAGGCAGGAGAATTGCTTGAACCCAGGAGGTGGAGGTTGCAGTGAGGCGATCACGCCACTGCACTCCAGTCTGGGTGACAGAGCGAGACTCTGCTTCAATAAATAAATAAACAAATAAATAAATAAATAAAGACTTTGTGCCTTTCCTCAAAGAGCTTGCAATCCAGAGACTCAGACAAGAAATCATTTACAATAGAGAAGTTTTAGAAGGGCTAGACATCTTTACCTAAATTTTTAAGAATTCTAACAAAGTATCTTAACTTTAACGATGGAGTTCCATTTCTCCAGGAGGTGGAAAGACTTCAGTTTCTCCAGGCTGTAGAGACTTCATCTGCTGATCTGGGATCCCTCCATCTCTCTGAAGCAGGCTAGGAGTGGGTAAGCATCTGTTTATTTGCTGAGCTGTCCTCCATCTGGTCTTCAGTAGTCAGTCTCTGCAGGTCACTGCTGATTCTGTTCATGTTGCCTATCAAAAGTACACTGGGGCCCAGCTCTCTATTAACAAACTCCCTTGCCCCTTTAAGGTACATGGGATCATTCTGTTCTCTCACACCACACTGGGCCTCAGGAAACTCAGCAAGATTATCCTCTTCCCTTTCCCACTTCCGTGCTCCTCCTGACCACAAGAATATCGTTCTCTGATCCCATGCCATGCTGAGCTCTATGGGACTTCACAAGCTCCCTCAGGTCTGTCCACCTGGATGCCCTGTGCAGCCATTTCTACTCTGGGCTCTTACCTCCCTGGGCCCTACACAGGAAAGAAAACCTGGATTCCCTCTGTGCTCAGATTCCACATACCTCTTGGCAAGCTCTGTCACTCTCCTTCTCCCTGTGCTGAGCTTGGGGAAAGGACAAGGCAGAGAGTCTCACTCCTTTGTCAGGGATCCACAGTGTCAACTCAAACTTTGCTTACTTCTGTCTGAAGAACCTTCTGTCCTCTGGAGCGTGGAAGCTTTACTGGGGGTGGTTTATCCCAGTCATCATTTTATCTAGGCACATAGGCCTTTTGATTCCCTACAGGACCCAGACTTTTGAAACTTACAATCCAAGAAAAGAAAGTGCCATCTCTTCTTTGTGCATCAAAAATACAATACCAAAGCTGATAACATATAGAAGTTATCAGTTAAGGCTTCAGACTCTTATCCTACCATAATGCAGGGGCTAAGAGAACTCAAAGAGAAATTGTGCCTAGCTCAGCTGGGACACTTGGGGAAGGCTTTAAAGAGAGGGCCCACTCAGAGCTGAGTCTCCTAGGGTGAATCAGAGCTCAGCTCAACAACCAGACAAGGGGGAAGGTCATTCCACACACAGGGAACAACATGTGCAAAGTCACAGTTAGATGAGTCAGGATTTAAACTTATCCCCCACAATTGCCTAAGCCACATAAATCATATCTCATTTTGAGAATGGAATAAGCACAGACATAGTTGTTGGAACTGGAAGATGCCTTAGGGATCATCTAATCTAATCCCTGCATGTAACAGATAAGGACACTGAGGTCCAAAATGATGACCTTTAATCTAATGTTCAAAAACAAATAAGACTAAATTCAGACTTTCACTTTTATACCTATGGTCAGGAACTTTATTCTCAATTTGCCCTGCCAAACCATCCCCTTAGAGCCAAAATGAGCATGAATTATATCAGTACTTGTAATAAGGGTAGTAGTGAGATCTTTGTTAAGGTTCAAGAAGAAAAAGTTATCGTGCAATGATAGCATTAATATTTTTAAAAGAGAAAGTCCTGTTTTCCAGGAAAGTATCCTAGTAAGATAATTTATGCAGAATGTATTATATGTTGATATCAGAATGATGTACTTCTGTTAGGTCCTTTAATGCCCGTAACATCTCTTCAAGGTATATACTATTATTTATACCCATTTTGCAGATGAGAAAACTGAGGTACAGAAAGTTAAGTAACCTGTCCTAGGTTATATGGCTAACAAGTGGTAGGCTGGTGGTAGGCAGTCAAACCCATAATAATCATGCTTTTAACCACTACAAGATCATATTTCTCTTCATGCTGTTATTCAACCTATAGATATACAGCAAATACACTTACAAAACCACAAAAATGCACAAATATGTATATATAAGGCTTTTCATGCAGTGGGGTTTGCTTTTTAGAGGACTAGAAATAACCTAAATACCTATTATTAGAGGACTACTTTAATAAATTAAGTCATATCCTCATGATAGGGCCATTTAAAAGAATAGGATAAAGCTATTTGTGCTGATACAGAACAATTTCTAAGAAACAAAACATGGTTAAGTTAAAAATAATAATAACCAAGATGTATACAGTATGTTCCTAATTGAGTTTTCTTAAAGTTTGCTATATAAACAATATTGAAGTTTGATTATGTAGAGAATGTTTCTGGAAGTCATTAGTAGTGACTGCCTCTGAAGGGAGACAGAGAGAACTAGGGATGTGACATGAGAAGGAAATTCATTTTTCATTGTATACCTTTTTGTAATTTACACTTTTTACCATGTACAAATAAGAGTTATTCAGACTTTACAAACTACATTTTTAAAGTTATCAACTAATACAATTTTTTTAATCCTAAGATATCTCTTCAACCTTAAGAATTAGTACAAAACATACTTAAAAGTGTTTGCAAACACACAAGTTATCACGTATGTATTTACCTATAAGATAGCTCTTTTAAAAGACTAGCCTTCCTAACCCTTGCCAGGATATTGAATCATTTCTGACTCACAAGAGAAAATAGTCAAATGAGTAACAAGCCTGATGCCATTTGATAAGTGGGAGCTCAGGACAAGGAGTGTGGGTAGGGAGTGAAATGAAGGGGGCCCAGGGGAAAGTACCAAAGAGGTAGGTCCCAGTACTGCTGGGATCCTTGCAGTACTGGGACCTTCCTCTTTGGTAAATGTGCGAGTTGTAAGACGTAAAGAACAGCCTTCCTATCATTTAAATAGGTTTTTTTGTTTTGTTTTGTTTTTTAACTTTATTTTAAGTGCAGGGGTACATATACAGGTTTCTTCATAGGTAAACTTGTATCATGGGGTTTTGTTGTACAGAGTATTTCATCACCCAGGTATTAACTCTACAACCCATTAATTGTTTTTCCTGATCGTTTCCTGCCTGCCACCCAGCACCCTCCAAAAGGCCCCAGTATGTGTTGTTCCCCTCTATGTGTCCATATGTTCTCATCATTTCGCTCCCATTTATAAGTGAGAACATGCAATACTTGGTTTTCTGCTCCTGTGTGAGTTTGCTAAGGATAATGGTTTCCAGCTCCATCCATGTCATTGTGAAATACATTCTTAAATCTCAACACACACCACAAGCCATCATCAATACCCACATGACAAATTGTGCTTAGTGATTGATTTAATTTGACATTAAGTGCTCTAACTACTTTCTTTCCACTTGTTCTTTCTTGGTTTGTTTCATTGTGTTCTATACCTATTAATTCAATGTTTAAAAGCTTGATCAACATGGTGAAACCCCATCTCTACTAAAAGTATGAAAAAATTAGCCAGGCGTGGTGGTGCATGCCTGTAATCCTAGCTACTTCGGAGGTTGAGGCAGGATAATCGTTTGAACCTGGGAGGCGGAGATGGCAGTGAGCCAAGATTGCACCACCATTGCACTCCAGGCTGGGCAACAAGAGTGAAACTCTATCTAAAAAAAAAAAAAAAAAAAAAAGGCTTGATCAGATGTTCATGAAAATTTACCCCTGTCCTTAAGAATCACCAAGTTCCCCTTAATTAGGAGGCTGTGTATTTGGGTAAACTAAAGTGGCCTGAGGGACAAGGGGAGTGTTAAGGACTAAATGTTTGTGTCCCTCCCAAAATTCATATGTTGAAGCCCCAGTGCCATGGTGTCTAGAGATGGGGCCTCTGGAAGGTAACTCAGTTTAGATAAGGACATGAGGACATGAGGGTTGGGCTATCATGATGGAATTAGTATCTTTATAATAAGAGACAAGGGAGCCTGTGCTCTCTCTCTCCCTCTGCCATGTGAGGGCACAGCAAGAAGAAGGATAATTTCTTTATTATACAAATTCAATAGTTACCTCAGCTAAATGTAGTGAGATGGTTTCAAATAAATCTCACCTAAGAAAAAAACATTCTAATGTTCCTGTTCTGAAGATTACTATAGCATAGGTAGTCCAGTTATCCAGTAGTCAAAGTGTACTGTTCCTTAGAGAAATGATAAAACAGATTAAACAAGTTAGTTCATCTTATGTTGAGGCTGGATACTTTATAAAGAAAAGAGGTTTATTTGGCTTATGGTTCTGCAGGCTGTACAGGAAGCATGGCACCAGCATCTGCTTCTGATGAGGGCATCGGGCTGCTTCCACTCATGGTGGAAGGAGAAGAGAAGCCCGTCTGTGCAGTATCACATGGCAAGAGAGGAAGCATGAAAGGGAGAAGGAAGGTGTCAGACCCTTTAACAACCAGTTCTTTCAGGAACTAATAGAGGGAGAACTCACAAACTCCCTCCCCACATCAGGAAGGGCATTAATCTATTCATGAGGGATCTGCCCCCATGACCCAAGCACCCCCACAATTTCAACATGAAGTTTGGGTGTATCAAATATCCAAACGATAGCACAGAATTCACATGCAAATAAATACAACCAGCACAAACAATAAAACAAAATCCACAAAGAAAAATGTGTATCCCCCTAATAATCAAAGAAACGCAATTAAAGCAAATAAATGGTAATACCAAATACACATAAAATTGCAGAGAAAGTTACACAGTCGTACTATATACACTTTAGAAAGCATATGTCAATAAATAGCAGGAACCATAAAGATGTTCGTAATCTTAACCATTATAGCGTTTCTGAGAATTTGTTCATGAAAAAGTAATTCAACTGAATAATAATAAAATAAAAAGGTATATATGTTAAGATGTCAATACAATGTTATCTATGATATACGTTTACATTTTTATAATATACTTTAATAAGTTGAAGGCTAAGTTGCCAGGAGCAGTCAGTAAATTGGGATAGATACTATGAAATATTAATCAGTCATTTAAAGAAGCAATTGTTAATAAGACTAAAAACATGGATAATTTTAATCTCAAGACAGAATTTTACATAAAAAAGCATAATATAAAAATTTTGATTATAAATACTATAAAATCTATATGCATGAAAAGAATTAGAAACTATTATGCAAAAGTATATATCATATTGGGAAGATACAATTATTAATTAATTTTTAAATGTTTGCTTATATTATTGACATTTATTAAAAATCATGGGAATTTAGGACTCAAAGCTTTGTAAATATAATCTAAATACAAGGAGAAAAAAATGAACAACTTCACAAAATACAACCAATTTCAGTCATTGAGCTTGACGGTTATTACTTTCCTTTGGTTTGTTTTCAAAAATTCACTGAATATTCTTATGACACCAATTCTTATGACATGGCAAATGTTTTCAACTACAGAGACTGACTTCCTAAAACCCTGCCCTAAATGCTATAGCTACTAATTACTCAACTCCAGCAGCCCATTATGGTAAGGATGGCTCCAAAGTTGTTTTCCTCACTGAAATATTTGCTTTAAGCATTGTTTTTTATTTACACACAGAGAGATTTGGGAGCCCAGGCCCAGAACCCAAGCCCCTTAGGGTTATGAAGAAGTACCTCTTAGTTCAGAAGGAAGATTATAAATTCCAGCTCTTCTACTCCTTTTCGATATTTGCTTTTGCTGCCTAGAGGAAAGAAGAGGAATGTGTGTTTTCACTTAATATTTCTGACTTTTCATCATATGTTGTTTAGAGCAATATGTTTAGAATAGGGGTACTAAAAAACACTGAAGATAGACTTCCTTGGTTTTCAAATAGAATGCAGATAATCCCACAAAATGTTATTTGACTTTTTCCTCTACACTTTTATTCTCAGGCTCAGAGTCCAAAATTGTGGTTTCCAACCCTGAAAAAATAATCCCGGAACAGCTGGCCCATAGTGAAACCAGACCATCCTGACCTAGGGCTTGGTTGCCCAGGAAGAAAAAGAGTTATCAAGCAGACCGTGGACATTCACTCTAGAGCTGAAACACGAGCAGGATGCCCAGACAACATTCACTTCTCCAAAGGCAAGAAGGCACAGACACCAATTAGAGAAATAAGATGAAGTTCCAGTTCCCCTTAGACTGTTTTCAACACAGATGCTTAAACCGAGCGGATTTAATGTGACAAACTCCCAAGGGAAAAAATTATGTTATTTAAATTTTGGTTTGCAAGGAAATGAGACAGTGTTTCATTCACCTTAAAGGGATCATTTAACCCATGAAATAAACATGCAGGCACATGCCCAAGGAATAAAGCAATCTGGCAGTAAGCTTAAAAACAATACTTCCAAAAAACATTACCTCTCTGCCTCTTTCCTCCACATGGCTCCAAATCTTCCCCTTTTGCTCAGTGAAACTCAATACTTTGAAAACTCTATTTCTTCTTTTCCATATTTTTCTTTAGTTTGGGATGAATGAGAATTGTTTTTATTCTCTTGGCTTGGTAAATTAGTTGGCAGTTTGTGCAAGTAGAACAAAAGCTGAACTAGAAATCTGAAAAACTGGTTTCAAGTCCCTACTTAGTCACAAATTAACTACATAATTATTGACAAGCCAGTTACCTCTCCAGACATCTATTTCCTCATCTGTAAGACAAGAGGGGTGATCACTACGATACCATGAAAGCTCAAAATGTCTGTAACTAATAGGAAAACATGTAGATGATGCCAAGAAATCCTAGTGGGAGGGTGTATATCTTTAAAAGCAGATGAAAAGTATTATAGAGCTGGTAAAGCCTTACATTTCATCTTTACCTGGCTTGATTTCTCAGAACTGAATAATTTCATGGGATGCAGTTCTCTGAGAACTAAGAGACATATAGATCAAAACAAAGCTCTAAAAATAAAAGACGAACCTATATTAGAAGAGGTGACTGTGAGCCAAGGAACAAATTCCGGCAGCAGGAATTTCAAACATTTTTTAAGACCAACGCAAACAAGTAGGAAGGAAAAATTTAGATGCCCATTTTAGTGCAGCTTTTCTTCCTGGCAGACCACTTCCTGGGGATAGGCTTTCATTTCACCAGTTCTGCAGCCTAAAGAAAAAGGTATCCCGGGCCAATTAATTTTCTAAGTCTACACTGGTTTATTCACCATGTAAGAGCTAAATCATGATTAAGTTAGAAATGAGGAATATGCAAACAAGACACAGAAGAGTAAGAATAAGTATAACCCATAAATAATTCCAAAATCACACACTATGAAATAGTTTCAACCTCTTCCTTATTCACCAAACTTTTCCTCTCTAGAGATGATAGGAAGTCACTAAATTTTCTGGTTTAACCTTTGTCCTTCTTTCTTCCCCATCTCAGAGCCAAGGTACTGCAAGGCAAAATATGCCGTCTCATTCGTCATTTTGTATAGTAGTCAGATTCCTTTGTGGGAAGCAATGGAAACTACCCATCTGTACTAGCCAGCCCAGGCTGCCATCACAAAATACCAAAGACTGAGTGCCTTAAACAACAGCAATTTATTGTCTCATTGGCTGGAAGTCTGAGATAAGGGTACCAGCATAATTGGTTTCTGGTGAGGGCTCTCTTCAGCTTGTAGTGGCCACCTTCTCACTGTGTCTTTACACGGCAGAGAGAAAGCAACAAGTTCTCAGGTGTCTCTTCTTGTAAGGGCGCTAATTCCATTATGAAGGTCCAAACCTCGTGACCTCATCTAAACCTAATTACCTCCCAAGGTCCCTAACTCCAAATACCACCACACTGTGGGGGTTAGAGCTTCAACATACGTATTTTGAAGGAACACTATCCAGTCCATAGCATCAGTTAACCTACAAAAGAAATGGGCTTGTTAAAGGATATTGAATCACTTACAGAAACAAAGAGAAGTCTAGAGAAGCAATAGGGAAGTTCAGGGAGTCGAGGTAGCAGGTGCCAACAGGTAGCTCTTTCATGGTGTTCACCAGAAAGAATTAGTTCCAGTAAAATTCTCAGTCTCAGAGTCTCTCGATGTAAAATTCAAACAACTCTCAGAGAATGTGATTAGCCTAGCGTGGGTCATGCAGCCGGGAATCTTGATGAGTAGTTTCAGGGCACACCATAGAATGGGGGCAGGGGTGGGGGAGGATGATGGGCGAATACTACTCTAAAGAAGAGAGATATGAATACAAGGTGGCCAAAAACCAATAAACACCCAGTGTTCTCTACCAAGCAAGAACTTTAGAACGGGTCCTCAACCCCTGGGCAAAGAACCAGTAGTGGTCCATGGCCTGTCAGGAACCGGGTCATACAGCAGAAGGTGAGCAGTGGGCATTTTATATATATATGTAAAGTGAGCAGAATGAGCATTACTGCCTGAGCTCCACCTCCTGTCAGATCAGTGGCAGCATTAGATTCTCACAGGAGGAGAAACCCTATTGTGAACTGTGCAGGTGAGGGATCTAGGTTGTGGGCTCCTTATGAGAATTTAACTAATGCCTGATGACCTGAAGTGGAACAGTTTCATCCCGAAGCTGTCCCCACCCCACTGCCATCCATCCGTGGAAAAACTGTCTTCCAGGAAACTGGTCTTTGGTGCCAAAAAGGTTGGGGACTGCTGCTGTAGAAGACAGATCTTCTAAAGTTGGGTTTCAATGCCAACTCAGTCACTCATTAGCTGGTCTTTTGGGCAAACGTATTAGACTTTCTGATGATTTTCTACTTGCGAATGTTATTGCATTTTCAAATAGAAAAAGTGATATCAACCTAATGACAATCCTATGTTGACTAAATAAGTTACAGAGCACCTACTGTAACCTAAGTGCTCAATACATGTCAGTCACCTCTATTCTCCCTCTTAAACGTGCCACAACAGCTACTGATTCACCATACAAGTCTGTACACACAGAATTTTCTTTAAAAATATAAATTAAAACACAACTTATATTTTGTGTACATATCATACTGTTACCAGTGTTGTATATGTAAAGCAATTATCTGGCATCAAAGGGATAACAGACTTTGAGTCAGACTCAAATGAAAAACTTTTGGTAAGTGCTACTGGACTAAGATAGGAAAGTCAAGTTTTAACATGAGAGGCCTGTGAAATAAACAATCTCAACGACAATACTGCTCATCATTTCTGAGAGCCACAAATAAGCCCTCTGTTTGCTAAACACAAGTGGTCATGTTCCCATGAAGCCCTCTTGCCACAGGGCTTGAATTTGAGATTTTGACTAGAATCTCTTGTCTTTGAACCTCTTGAAATTACATGTGTGCACACACACAGGTGGAAAACCACTGCCTTAGCCAGAGAGCAGATAAAGCCCCATAAACCACTCCAAACCAAGAGCCACTCTCAACATTCTCTTTCGTTTGAGATTGACTCACTCTCCCTCATCCTACAGTGTGTCCTGCTTAGCACCCACAACAAAAGTAGCAGCAAAGGCATAACACATCAGAAAGTACACAGCTATGCCAGGGATATCGCTGATCTTGTCAAATTATTTTAACAGTGAACCTTTTTTTCTATGGAACTTCTCCCTGAAACTCAATATGGAAAACAGATTTTAAAGAGACAAATGGGTTTCATGGGCAGTTTGCATCTTAGTTGATTTAAGGAAAATGCTTCTCATTTTTTGCAGAAAAGCTGAAGCACCTGTAAGAGCTCCTAGAGTCACTTAGAAGACCATTTAAGTCGTGAAGACACTGGTGAGTAGCTCTCCTGCAAATTCATGTTCTCCAACCACAACTGCTGCTAACCTCTGGCTGGCTTCCTTCCTCCTCCCCACAGTGGCTGCTTCAAAATTGTTCTTTCAAGTCCTACCTGTTCTTCAACCCCTTACTCCCTGAAGAGTATATGGACTCCACAGCCAGGAGGGTCAGGCCTTAACAACATAATTACCAAGGCTTCTTTCCTCCCTCCTTAAGCTATAATGGTCTATACCCCACCCATTCATAGCTCCTTTTCTATTGTTTTAGTGTTTTCCCAACACCAGGCATTCAAATATTACCTTCATGACTTTTGCCACATCTGTAGTATTATATTTTTTATCAATTTAAGTTTTCTTTTCTAGTCAATATCAGTTTTCTTTATATCAATTTAATTTGCATTAAAACTTTTCGTTGGAAAATTTTAAACATATATAAAAATAGAGAGTAATATAAATTATGTACCCACATACCAGTCAGCTTCAACAATGACCCATGACCAGCTTCAACTTATAACCAATCGTATCTTCATTTAGACGCACTCACTTGCCCCACTTCCAAATATTTTGAATCAAGTCCCAGTCATAGCATTGCATCAATAAATATTTCATTATGTATCTCTGAAAGATAATGGCTTTTTAAACCATTCTTTAAAAAAAATAACTAGCAGATAAGGAAAAAGGATAGATACAAAAGTAAGGACCATAATCCCCAGAGTAAAACAGCATCCAAAGTGAGAGGAAAAACCAGAAAGGTGAGAGACAGGCAAAGAAAAGTAGGTCTAGGCTGGTCAGGAAAGTCTCCAAAGATTGAGAACAATAGGCCTGGTGCCAGGAAAACTTTGGGTACAGGTGAGGGCTGGTCCATGAAGCACTGGTAGGCCTTTGGGGAAAATGCCAGTGCCATTGGTGGGTGGGAAGGATGCCTAGGAATATGGATGGAAAAAAGGGAAGCAGAGGAACTGGTTCAGGCCTGGGGACTGATATAAGAGTGCTAGACAAGTGATTCCACAATGAGAAAAATACCAAAAAGAACTGAAAGGGACTGGAGACAGAGAGAAGGTAATGGTGTTGGTAACTGGGAGAATGGTGTGTCTGGGAAAGCATAGAGCTGGGACCTGAGACTCAAATGGGGTGCTGGTTTGGGGAAGGGTTTATCGTTAGGAAATGTAGGGTGAAGTGGGCTTGAGAAGGGACACTGGGGGGATTGAGGGAAGGGTGGGTACAAAAGGATGAATGCTGTATATTGGTAGGGGCTGAGGAGAGGCCCACAGCATGTGACTGTTTACCCTAAATGGGTCGTGATCTTGGCCTAAGGCAAAGCACCTCTGCATACCACCAATGACCTCCTGCCTGGGAATCCAGTGCCCCTTAGTCCTCACTCTACTCATCTCTCTGTAGCATTTCACTTTCTTGCTCACCACCTTCTTCCTTTGCACTTTTGATTTCCATGACACTGTAGAGTTCTCAGTCTTTGGATTCTTCTTATATCTCCCCCCTCCGCCCCCCGCAACTTGTTCTCCTTAGTCCTTCGGTGAGTATTCCTCCTCTTCCACCTGCCGTTCTGGGGCAGATGTTCCTAGGGTTACATACTTCCTGTTTAGCCTTGTCTATTGCCACATCTATAGAGTGGTTATGAAATTTATATCTCTAGTCCTACGTGCTATTTTGAGCCTAGAACCCAAATTTCTGTCTATTGTACAACTGGCTCCACACTGATGTGCTGCAGATATTTTCAATGCAACGTATTCAAAAACAAAAACTCTATTTTTTTTCCACCCCACAGATCTAGTCCACCCATTTTCCTTGCCTTGGCCACAACATCGCCAATCACCCAGCTGCTGAATGAGAAAAAGTGGAATCAGTTTTGATTCCTCCTTCTCCTTCACTCACTAACATAGGCATGTTTGTGGCCACCCAGTATCTTGTGAAGGTGCATTCTATGTTTGAAGAATTTCTCATACCGTGAATCCTGTCCCTCTAATATGTGGGTATTATAGCCTAACCAAATTAATACATAAAATCATCACAGATAGTGACTCTGACAAAGGAAAATAATATGGGCCCTTGTCCTTGATTAATAAATGTCTAGTTAGGAAGATGCTTGCATAAATAAATAACTATAAATCAAGTTATGAGCCTTGTGGTAGGTTCCATAGCAGCTATAAACAACGGGCTTTGGAAATCCAGAGGAAGGAATAATTACTTGACTAGGGATAGTGAGATTAATATTTAAATCACTAGACTTTAAGAGAAGTATATTACCCTTCATAATGCTGGTGGGCCTCATCCAATCATTTGAGGGCTTTAATAGAATAAAGGCTGACCTTCCCTAAGGAAGAGAGAATTATGTCTCCAGACTGTCTTCAGACTTAAGCTTCAACCTCAACAGTTCCCTGGTTCTTTAATCTGCAAGAATTTTTTCTTATATTTTATTTTTTATAGAGACAAGGTCTTGCTTTGTTGCCCAAGCTAGTCTCAAAATCCTGGCTTCAAGCGATCCTCTCATATCACCCACCCAATGTGCTGAGATTACAGGTGTGAACCATCATGCCTGGCTTGTATAATTTGGATTTGCCAATCTCCACATCTACATGAGCCAAATCCTTAAAATAAATCAAGATAGATAGGCTGGGTATGTGGTGGCTCATGCCTGTAATCCCAATGCATTGGGAAGTCAAGGCAGGAGGATTGCTTTAGGCCTGGAGTTCAAGACCAGCCTAGGCAACACAGCAAGACCTCCCTCTCTACAGAAAAAAAAAAAAAAAAAAGTTTTTAATTACCCGGATGTAGTGGCACACACCTGTAGGACTAGTTATTCTGAAGGCTGAGGTGGAAGGATCACTTTAGCCCAGGAGTTAAGGCTACCATGAGCTATGATTGCACGGCTGCACTCCAGCCTGGGTGACAGA